>NW_028281048.1:1727500-1845551 GCF_059751285.1 Brachycentrus maculatus | reverse complement strand
TTTGTCCTTGACATTTCAATACTTTGTGGTGTGTAATCCTGAACTTGCAAATAATTTAAACATACTTCCAATATAATTGTTCAAATATTGTTCAAAATTTAATAAATGTGTTCATTTATTTAAATATAAAGATAATACCGGGTTTAAATGGTTCAGTGCGCTATGCACCATCTAGTGCAGATAAGGATAAGAAGACGATTATCCTCTTGAACTCTATTTTTCGGCCATCAGTTTTTGCCTCATTGATATGGCAGTTATTAACTGTTTTAAAATTAACGTTTTTCTTAATAAAAAATAGAAATTTTTATTTAAATTCACAGAAATAATGATTTCTTAAATAAAATGTGTCTTGTTAAATACCACTATTTATTCAAATCTATTGTCACACGTGTTTCTGAGTGATCGATTTCGAATAGTTTTTTAATCCTTTGAAACACGAGTCATAATAAATTTGAAGAAACAGTGGTATTTACCATGTGAAATTTTAATAGAAAAAATCATTAAATATTTAGAATTTTTTATAGGTAAAAATAAATAATAAATAAATATTATTAAAAAGTGACTGCCGAACCAAATGATAAAAAAATTAGGAAATAATGATATTCAAATAAGGGTATGGGATATATTTTACTTATTATTTCAAACTGAAAGTTAATTCCTAATGGTTATTCATAAACGACCTTTAAGCTTTCGTGATTTATTTTCACACCTTAATAGGAAACATCTAACAATAGCGAGTACACCATGAATTGGTACAGCTGTTATGAAATTCACCTGACAATAATTATGAAACGCTGAAAACAGTTATGAAACTGTGTTATATTAACGAATGTTAAAATTGGCTGTTATTCTACTTAATGCCTATTTTTGCGTTTTAATTCTCGTCAGTATTGGATAACCTAATCAACAAAATTTGTGTCACTCTGAAAAAATGGATATAATTCTGGTAATTTTAGAAGTAAAAGTTATTTAAGTGCACTAGAGAAAATTGGCTTGGATCAGACCGAAGCTTCTTTGAATTCAACCGACAATTGAAAGGAATCAGTGGAAGAATAGTTTCTACTCATTTTGTTGCATACGTTATAGACAATCTACTCGCATACGCTGCATGTAGTTTCTCAAAACGTTGCATAGGGAACCAGTAGACCCTTGCATATTATACTGTATATTAGGCGATTACGTTTTAATATTTGTGAGGTAACCATTTCCACTTTTCAAGGTCCAGTATTTTTGGGAAAAGAACTGGACAAAATACCGATGGAGTATAAGTGGTGATCAACATCAAATACAATTCAGATGAAGCTACATCATTGATTAGATTTTTGGATGAAAAATCAATTGAATTGAGCGCTCACAGAGGTCAGTCCATAACCAAATACCACTACCATTAACGCAGTATTCTATTATTATTTTAAAAAAAAACAGTCTATATTATTTGTATCATATTTTGGCAATCATAAACTTCTAATTTCTTTCTTAGAGTATGAATTAATGGAGATTGATGGATAAAATAAAGATTCCATTCAATTAAGAGAGATTTTCTTCAACTAAACTTCACTTTGCTATTTTCTTATCCTGAAATAATCAAATCGTCAAGAAATACAAAGAGAACATGCATAAAATCAACTCTTAGACACAAATAAAATATTGGGAAAAAATATATATCTGAATTTTAAATGGTATGAAAGTTATTTGTATGTAAAAAATAATGTTTAGATTGTTATATTATTTTCAAGTCATTTCAGAGTATTATAATAAATATTATGAAAATATGAAACAGTGAATAGTTATGAAAAAAGTATTCAGAATTATTTCCGTATAAAAAAAATTTATGAATATTTCTTCACTGAGTCCATCTCAGAGCTTTAAATTAATTTTTATTTTTGATTTTTGTTGTTATATAACATTTTTGTATTTTTCAAGGAGTTCTACAGTTTTATTGTTTGGTTTTAAAATATTTACGACACAGTAGTACGTCATGTTATGTTTTAATTTAATTGTTGAAATCAGGAGTTTGATTATTTATAACAACTATACACTAAACAGTGACCTTTAAACAATGTTTTATCATTGCTTACGTGGATGTATTTATGAAAACAAATAATCTAAAAAACAAACCTCGAAATAATTTCCACAAATAATGTAATCCTAATCCTCAACGGAAAAGTACAAATCAAATATTCGATTCGACATAAAATCATATGTGGATTTCATTACACTGTAATATACAAGTAATTTTATGGTCAGCAAACAATATGTTGACAACATTTCCATAGGGATTCCTTTATATTTCAAAATACTAGTTTGACGCGTTTCATGGGTTTCTAATTAATTCCTGATTTATGGATCCATCAAATACTCTCAAATGAAACTTACATTTTTGACATCTCAACACAGATCAAAAAGAATATTAAACTCTGGGCATTATCAGGAAATTGCGATCTGTTATAGGCTGGTTTAATTGATCCTATTAAACACGTGTAACATTTATTATTCTACTTAATAACCACACTACTCAATTTTTTGTAACTCACTCATACATATCGCTCACTCCTTTCAAGAACGTCATAAATCAAAAAACTTGATTTTACAGGAGAACGTTTTTGAGAACGAAAGTTTGACAATATAATACAATGTATTAAAAATAAATATCAAGCCACTTATTGAACTTTTTACTGTGCAACAGATCTTTTTAGGTAAACCTGAAAATTTTGTCTCCATTTGAAAAATAATAAGTATATTTAAACAAAATACTTAAACAATATCTTTTCTTCAAAATGCAAAAATAACACTTTCTGCCCTATAGCGGGTAAATACGAAGTTAAAAATATGCCGCTTTTACTGGGATATAGTACATTTTCTGGGCATTCCGAAAACACGATTGACGATTTTTGATATATGACGTTCTTGAAAGGAGTGAGCGATATGTCATATAATTCTCAAGTTGCTTTAAGTTTGGTTGAATTGAAAAAAAGAGGTGAGAAAAGTATGAAAATCCAGTGTCTGAGAGATAGTAATAATAAAAAAAAATAATGTTTGCTACCAAAGTCAATTTTGAGTCTAAAATAACACCCAAATACAATATTTGATTTCATCCACCTCCTAAATGACATCACAGTAAATGTTTACATTCAACCCTATACGTGTATTTGGTTTTCTCTTGCCTAGTTTCATGTATTTCATTTCGCTTACATTTAATATGAGCATATTTATTTTTAGCCAGACTAATATATTGTCGTCTCAAAATAGATGAAGATGAATATGGATGTTTGAGTATTTACAAACCTTACGACCTTTGGTTTAAGTGATCGTTTTATACAATATATATATATATATATATATATATATATATATATATATATATATATATATATATATATATATATATATATATATATATATATATATATATATATATATATATATATATATATATATATATATATATATATATATATATATATATATATATATATATATATATATATATATATATATATATATATATATATATATATATATATATATATATATATATATATATATATATATATATATATATATATTTATATTAATCATTACCTATTCTACCCATGATTGACAACCACACCAATTTCGAAAGATGCATTTATCCTTTAATTAACTTATTCATTCATACGAGAACTTTCAGTATCACGTATAGATGAGTAACTGGGTTTTTTTTTTATTTAGCTAAGATGATGAAATGATGAAAAATTACAACATTTACGAATTACATTTACATTTGTAAATAAATTATCTGGTCAAATTATAAGCTTAATAATTAAAATAAAAATGGTATTTTCTGGCGTTTCTCATGTGTGTGATTATAAACCAGGATTCGGATCTCACATACTGATATAAGAGTTTCTGCTTAGTAAAAAGCTTCTTTACATCTCACCAATAGATGTCTCTAGTGAAGTTCTATGATTCAAGAACAAGGTTTCTAAATTGGTTCATATATATAGAACTTCCAAGAATTTGAGTAGTGTGGTTGTCAATAATGGGTAGAATTGGTGAATGTTACACGTGTGTAAAGTGATCACTTAAACCAGCCTATGACGGTCGTCAGCCCCGTAAATGCCCAGACTTCCAAATTTTCTTCATCTTTGATGAGATGTTAAAAAATAATATGAAAAATTACATTTTTGATACTAAATTTTCAATCGTGTTTCTTCTCACATGAGCGCTACTGTTTGCATATAAATTACTAAATACGCATATTGACAATGTATTACGGAAAATGTTTTATTCTGGTAAAACTTGTTTTCCTCTGTCCAATTTATATACGACCAAATCGGGATAATTTGGTTTTACTCTGAATTCTCCATATTTCAAATGGAGTATATGCTCTAACAAACGCACGTATTTCAATGCCAATCTCAAAGGGCGGCATAAATATAGACGACCCAAAAACAGACGTTACCAAGCCATCTTTGGATTCAGGCGAATGATTTTTGAAAATCCCAAAATGAGATATATAATGCAAAATTTTGATTTAAAATTAAGTTTTTACTGACTGTGGAAAAATTTAGTTTGCGGAAAAACACAATGATTGAAATATACAAAATAATACACTTGCGTAATACCACTTTTTAAGTTTATTAACGTAAACATCACTAGTTTCTGAGAACAACAAATGTTCTCATTAACATGTGAAAATACAATCTGATAAGAAAATCAGTAGTTCCTGAAAATAATCGTGTTTAAATTAATAAAATGTAATACTGGTATTTTATAAGTATTTTAAATAAAATGTATTCGAATGTTTATTTTGAAATCGTATTTTATAACCTTCTTAAAGTAATAATTTTGAAATGAATATTTTTCATTACCTAGTTCATCAGCATAAAAATTCAGAAATCAACCCTCATTTGAGGTTTAATAATACGAAAGCTTAAAGTGAAACCAAATCATGTAATTAAAATGTAACTTTGTTTTAAAATCACTATAGATATTTTATTATTATTTATTTTTGTCAACCGGTTTTGAAGCTACCGCTTCTTTATCAAGACTGATTAATACTTTTAATGAAATATTTATAGTGATTTAAAAACAAACTTCTATTTTAATTATAAAATGAAAAATCACAAAGTAAGTTCTTCAAATATAAATTATATGAAACCAAATCGTTAAAGTCACACTGATCTTACTTATCTTGCTTGACTACTTTATTATTTTTTTTATTAAAGAGAAATATTTGCGTTTTTATTATTTACACTAACATTTCAATTTCATACTATTTCTGTGAGCCTAAGCGGCTCATTACTAGAAATAGGTTTCAAATTATGGTAGAGTGGGTTCGAACCGAAAAACTCTGACTTAAGAGTCCGCGACACTAACCACGGGACCACAACCCGACAATAAATAGTTCTACTATTCTAAATAGTTCCAATAAAACTAGGCAGCAGCACTAATACTTATTAGTGCAGTAGCCTAGTTTTATTAGTAAATTATAAAAATAAAATTAAAAATTGCGTTTGTGAAATCCTTATGATTTGTTCATTAATTTTGTTTAACAACTTATTTTCACATTTTTTATTGTTTGACATGTTTTAATTTATTAACTACATATGTTTAAACTTATTTTCACTCTTTTTTTGTTAGGGTTTACACCAAAACTGAACTTTGTGGTAGATATATATTTTATTTAAAAACGGCATAACGTCATGCGCTTACCGCAATTCCAACCTTGTGGTCAGGTCAACCATGGAAAATTAAACTTTTGCAGATTTTCCTCAATATTTGGATAAATTTTTACTATGTATATTGTCTAAAAACAAGAGTATGCGTCATTATCATTTCGATTTTTTAAATCCAGATATTTTTGGAATCGTGAAAAGAAAACGATCTTCGCGGATATTATTTTTACGTTTATCTCTATTTATTACGCGAACCAATATCTGTTTATTATTTTAAGATACATTAAGGCTCTCTGTGTTAACGATAAATAAAGCCATATGGTATCTGAGGAAAGTGATAACATTTTCAAATGTTGGATAACAGCCAAACCACTTTTTGAATTTTTCGAGCTTTTATTTTTCTTAAGTAATTTGAGCAGCGCTTTTACGAGTAGTTTTTAATTCGAATGATTCTTTCAGATAAATATATTTATAACTTGTTGTACCTAAACACGCATTGCTGTGGTTCAGTCTGCTTAAATGAAATGGAAAGAAAATAGAAAATATACGTGTGTAATATGTATAATTTCATTAATTGATTCAGTATTCCTTTGGTTGTAAAATGCATATATTTTAAATTTCAGTTTTATTAGGCAAATACCACTATATCTTTACATCCATTATGACATGCATTCCGATGCATTCCGCACAATGTTTAGGTGTTTAAAAATGATTTGAAATGCATCGAAACACGTGTCACGATAGATTATGAGTCATGGTGGTATTTACCAAGTAAAACTTAAATTAAAAATGTAACTTTGTTTTAAAATCACCATAAATTTAAAGCGATTTGAAAACAAAGCTACATTTCAATTATAAAATGGAAAATCACAATGTTACTGCTTCAAATATAAATTATAGTAAACATTGCATTTGCTAAATGACATCAATAGTAATGAACCACGTTATCCACCATAAAAAAGTTAAGTTTTGCGTGAGTTGCTTTAATTTCAACAGATGGCGCTGCGATTGCGGTGAAAAAGAAGTTAAAAAATAAAATTTTACCTGTCCTAGATAAAAACATCTATCCTTTATAAAAACACGTGCGTATTTAAATGCAATATTGTGTCAAATTTCAAAGCAATCGGTGAATAATTTAATGAGTTCCTAAATTTGAAAATCTAGTTTGCTTACCAATCTTGGGTAATTGTTAAATATTACACGTGTATCACTTAAACCAGTCATAAACCCCGTAAATACCACATTTCTATATTATTCTTCATTTATGTTGAGAAAAAAGGAGCAGAGGAAGACCGAGAAAAACTTGCACGATCAGGTATGCAAAATACTCGAAAACGGTCAGGTTACGTTAGGAATGATCGACGGGTATGTATAAGGAGACGCATGAACGCGGAAGAAGCGAAGAATGTTTGCAAAGACAGAGTGGTGTGACGTTCTATTTTTACTGCCTACTCCTTCGGTGAAGCGGCTTGATGGTTAGTTAGTTTGTTAGTTCTGTGTTCATTAGTTTTATTTTATTTTATTTTATTTTTATTTGTTCTGGAATTGTACAGCTTTACATTTAAAAAAGTATATTATAAACAAAAGTTACACTAACAATAATAAACGTTACATTACATTAACAAAAATAGTTACATTAATAAAAATAAGCCAATTAAACAATTCCACATTTATGTTATAATAAATATTAAAAACGTTTAGATGGCGAAATGTCCAAGAAAATGTTTCAAGAAAAAAAAAACAAATAATGTTGATTGCGCTTTTTTTAACGTGCCTTGTAAAATACTTGGAGAGCAAGAAAACTCTATGATAATGAATGTTCGCTTCGGGCGATCAAAGCTGTAAAGCTCTTTACTTGTTTACACTGTGGACGAAGAAACCGCTTCAGCTTTCAAGTGGTTAACTACATCTGAAACTCGAGAAAATTTCAGTGCAAAGAATTTTTAAATGCGCTCTGAAAATAGCGCTCGTAATTCAAAGTGAAGTGAGATCACTGTCGAGCGTGGCGGCTGAATTGCAAGAAAAATACGTATTGGATATCAAAAAGCTCGCAAATATGACATGTACATATATAAATATATTCAATCTGTGGTAATCATACTAAGCCAACAGCTCTCAAACTTTTTGGCAATGGAAACCTTTTAATCACTTTTTATGGAGCCTTAAAAAAAGCCACGTAAAGTAATGGTCAACACGCTCTGGAGGTCCTGGGTTCGATTTCCAAGGGGGGGGAGGGTAAAATAAATATAAGTGATTTTTCCACTCTTATATTTATTCAATATAACCCTGGACTGGACCCTGAAGCGCAGGGCTGATCATCTTTTCTTCATGTGTTAACGATCAACATAACACTGCTTTTATGTGATGCAGTGCCCTATATACCATTGGGAGCGGATAAAAGTTTGAAAAAGAAAAAGAATTAAAAAGCAAAAAAGTGATTTAATGTTTATTAATAATTTCAAATTAATTTGTGTCTTATTTGAGATATCGCTCACTCCTTTCAAGAACGTCATAAATCAAAAAACTTGATTTTTCTGGAGAACGTTTTTAAAGTTCAAACATAAAATACAATGTATTAAAAATAAATATCAAGCCACTCATTTAACTTTTTACTGTGCAACAGATCTTTTTAGGTAAAACCTGAATATTTTTTCTCCATTTGAAAAATATTTAGTAAATTTAAATAAATAATTAAACAATACCTTTTCTTCAAAATGCAAAAATAACACTTTCTGCCCTGTAGCGGGTAAATATTAAGTAAAAAATATGCCTCTTTTGCTGGGATATAGTACATTTTCTGGGCATTACGAAAACATGCAAAACTCAAAATTGAAGATTTTTGATTTATGACGTTCTTGAAAGGAGTGAGCGATATGTGCTCGGAGAAGAAAAGTACGAGCTAAGGCAACTGATCATTTAAGGGTTAGATCGAGAGTCGAAGAGGTGTCGGAAGGTGTTTCTTTATTATCCATATTATTCTTCATCTTTGATGAGATATAAAAAAAAAATCTAGGAAAAATACTCCTGTAATTGGAGATAACTCAGATTTTCGAAGTATATGGGCACATTAAAAATGTTGTAAATAAATTATCTGGTCAAATTATAAGCTACAAAGATGAAAATAAAAATTGTATTTTCTGGCGTTTCTCATGTGTGTGATTATAATCAAGGATTCGGACCTCACATACTAATAAAAGAGTTTTTGCTGAATAAAAAGCTTCTTTTCATCTCACCAATAGTTGTCTCTAGTAAAATTCTAGTGATTCAAGAATAATGTTTCTAAATTGGCTCGTATATATAGAACTTCCAAGAGTTTACGTAATTTACTTTAGATTTATCTCCAAAAACACAATATAAAGTTGGTTTAAAAAAAATCTTTTGTATGCCTAAAATATTAAAAGTTAACAAGGTTTCTAAATTGGTTCATATATATATATGCAGAACTTCCAAGAATTTGAGTAGGGTGGTTGTCAATAATGGTTAGAATTGGTAAATGTTACACGTGTGTAAAGTGATCACTTAAACCAGCCTATGACGGTCGTCAGCCCCGTAAATGCCCAGACTTTCATATTCTTCTTCATCTTTGATGAGATGTCAAAAAATAATATATTAAAGTTAATTAAATAGAATTTCGTGATATCACTTAAATCGCAAAAACGTTGGCCAAACCACATAAGATATCTAAATTCTATGGAAATAAAATACCTTACCTGAAGTTGGTTTCAATCATCATTAATAAAATGTGTGTGTTCTAGTCATGGTCTGAAAAAAAGGATAAAAATTGGTAAATATACTGACTGAAATTGAGCAATATACATCGGCAAATTTATTATACTGCAAAATAAACTTACTTTTTCTCTTTAAAAGGAGGTAAAGAGGATATAACCCTTCCCATGACTGTACTGCCATATTCTTATAGCTTATTCAATTACGTAACCATGCCAGATCTATCGTTCTCATTGCCTTAGTCCTGCAAAGTTTGTCCCCCTTCCTTCACCCAATTTTCCCGTTCACATTTGCCACATCGCTCACTCCTTTCAAGAACGTCATAAATCAAAAATCGTCAATTTTCAGTTGTGCATGTTTTCGGTATGCCCAGAAAATGTACTATATCCCAGTAAAAGAAGCATATTTTAACTTAATATTTACCGGCTACAGGGCAGAAAGTTTTGTTTTTACATTTTGAAGAAAAGGTATTGTTTAATTATTTTTTTAAATATACTAAATATTTTTCAAATGGAGGAAAAACCTTCTGTTTTTCCTCCATTTGAAAAAAAGTTCTGTTGTACAGTAAAAAGTTCAATATGTGGCCTGATATTTACTTTTAATACATTGTATTATGTTTTTAAATTTTAAAAACGTTCTCCTGAAAAATAAAGTTTTTTTTATTTATGACCAATCCACTTAAACAAACGACCTAAAAACGATCTTCTCTTTCTTTTTCATCGCGACCTCTTAATTGAAACTGATATTTCTTTCAGAGTTTGTTTAAAAATATCTTAAAATCGCACACTCGTCAATCACCATTTAATTATATTTTTATTTTAATTTTAAAATACGAAGAAATGATAATAATCTGAATATATAAATAAACATATGTATATGACGTAAACTGTCATTCTGCCCATTAGATGTTGTAAAAGTAACAAAAGTGATAACAATTTCTTTCGATTAGCATTTATAAAAGTTACTGTGAAAGCATAAGTTTACAAAAAGAAATTTGGAATATTTATTCCCAACAATTGAAATGTACTACTCCTATATTTCTGAGTGCATTTTTCAAGATGACTCTGCACCTTGTCATTGAGCAAAAAAAAAGAGCCTGTGTTACATGTTTTTTTTCTGATACTGTGATTTATAATGTTTAAAAAATATATATTAAAAAAATATAACACTATGTAAGTTTTTTTTTTTGTCAAAAAAAATATGAAAATGACTCTGCACTATATCACTGAGCGAATACTATGAGTATATTTTTTCTGATACTGTAATTTATACTGTTTACAAAAAATATTGAAGAAATATAACACTATTGATATAAATATTTGGTCAAAGAAAATATTAAAATCCTGGAATAGCAATCAAAATAAATAAAATGTATATATGATTTCTGTTTTCAAAGTTAAACTATCCCAATGCCATTGACAAACTCAATTTTAACGTAACTAAAATGAAATTAAAATGGAACACTTTTTAATATTTTTTTAATTTCCTATGTACGAAGCGTTATTAATCATTTTTAAACGGGCAGTTATTACACGGGGTAGATATAACGTAGTATTTTTGTTTCTTCTAACTTAATGAATTCAGTTTGATAAATAATATGCCAAGTGGGGTAATAAATTGTAGAACGGGTAAAACAGATGCCGCCTCTTATTAATTGTACACTAAAAAGCGTTCCTTTAAACATAAAAACGATTTATTACCAAATGAAATAAAATTGTTCCCATGAATTTGCAATTATTAAGTCTTTTTGTGAAGTGATTTTCATAATTCGTGAAATTCTTAACCCATTTCTATTGATATTTTATTTTGAACATTAAATTATGGTGTCAAGGGTGTGTTTAGAAATGAAATATGGCAAAAACGCGGAAAACTTGGCATTAGCGAATATTTGAAATATTCTGGCGTAGTCAGGTTGGGAGTCGGAATAATAATCGGGTATATATGAGGAGATGCATGAATATGGAAGAGGCGAATATTGTTTGCAAAAGCAGATTGGTGTAGTGTTCTATTTTCTCTGCATACCCCTACGGGAAAGCAGCATGACGGTTTGTGAGTTAGTTGGTTAAGGGTGTATAATTTGAAAGTAAATATTTGCACATGAATGATGACAAATTCATGGTTTTGGAATGACATGAATATAGATGTGGGTGTAAAATAGTAGTGAATGGAGAAATTATGGTACAGGCAGATGATTTCGCATATTTGGGAAGTTCGTTTTGAACCATTCACTCTGTTTTCAGCATCCACTCTCCTTATCCTGTCATTATAAATATGTACGTCCCTAGAAAACATACGGTGAACTGGAAGTGAAATAAAGTATGAAAATAAAATCATCCACATAACTGATCTATCATTTTCCCATTTAATACTATTTTACAGCCAGATCTACATCAATCTCTTTCAAAAACCATGGCTCTCATTTTGTATACTATCATGAGCAAAGGAAAGGCAATTGAGATGGTATGGGCACATAGGACGCAGAGAACCAAAACATATAATTAACCAGGCAATCGCAATGGAAAGACTTCCTCGAAAGACATCTAAAGGAGGACCAAAAAATTCTATTGATGCCTCAAAAATATAACATAATTCGAAGGCATGGCCTAAGTAACGTTGTCTACGACAGAAGGACTCACAACCTGAGGACTAGGAGAGCCGACCACAACAGTCTACTAAGACGATAAGTTAATATGGATTCAGAAAGAAGAAGATCAGCAAATCGCATTCCTTGCACACATCATATACTTCTATCACTAGCGCCTGCAGATTTTTTCTATTTCTGAAAATATCAACGTTAATATATCAAATTTGTTTTAATGTAAAAAATATTGATTTTTTTAAATCATTATATCTTTAATTACAATATTTTGAGTGTGTCCAAATACTTGTTCACAAAATCTGGATTATTTTAATTACAGGAGTTATTTTCATACTAATTTTTTGGCATCTCATCAAAGATGAAGAAGAATATGGAAGTCTGGGCATTTTTACGGGGCTGACAGCCGTCATAGGCTGGTTTAAACTAGTCAGCCCCGTAAAAATGCCCAGACTTCCATATTCTTCTTCATCTATGATGAGATGTCAAAAAATATTATCATTATATCTCTCATACGGCTTGTGTTGTACTTCTTAATAGAATGTTCAAAAAATAAATGAATGATTGAAGGGGAAAAAATAATATGTCCATTTTTTACGATAAAAGGTTTTTAAAACTCATTTCTATATCGTTCTGATGGATTCAAATCGACAGACAATCTATCAATTCCTGGAAATCCCTTAAAGCATTCTCTGGCATCTGTTACACGCGGGATGACAACGTGACACATCGATCGACAGATACGATATGGAGAGCATTACTCAAATTCGAAACATTTAAGCGGGTTGAAATTGTTCTACTGTTTATTTATTTTTAAAATTTATTTGTTAAGCATATATTTAATTTTTTACATTTTTAAAAACATTTTTTAATTATATGAATAACGGCTTTTTAGGCAAAGCCTGTGTTGAGCCGAAATACTTACATGTTAAAAGAATTTATATATTTATTAAATTACTAGATTTTATACATTACATATATGACGTATGGAATCGAAAGTAGAGCGGACACCGTTGGCACTGAACAAGTTCAACGAATTATTTAAAAAACCACCTATAATTCATTACACATGACTTTTTTCGAAAACTACAATTGTTTTCATCTACAGGTGAATTGTAAATGAAAATATCTATCGTTTTCAAAACATCTTCGAAAAACCTTCATCTGCACCCAATGGTGCATAGGGTACTGCTTCATATAAACGAATTGAAGGAAAGGCCACATGAAGGAAAGGTGATCAGCCGTCCGCTTCAGGTACCAGTCCAGGGTAATATTGAATAAATATAAGAGTGAAAAAATCACTTATATTTATTTAACCCCCCCTGGGGATCGAACCCGGGACCTCCAGTACGGTAGCCGAGCATGCTGACCATTACACTATGGAGGCGGACATAATAATATATATATATATATATATATATATATATATATATATATATATATATATATATATATATATATATATATATATATATATATATATATATATATGTATATATGTATATATATATATATATATATATATATATATATATATATATATATATATATATATATATATATATATATATATATATATATATATATATATATATATATATATATATGTATATATATATATATATATATATATATATATATATATATATATAAATATATATATATATATATATATATATATATATATATATATACATATATATATATATATATATATATATATATATATATGTGTGTGTGTGTGTGTGTATGTGTCTGTCTATGTATGTGTAAAAATACCTTTTCACTCAATTACTTTCCATCAGGTATATTTTAGTACGTGAGTCTCGACTCAAATTTCACGTTATAATATTATGTTAAAGACGCTTTCATTTCAGTAATTGAAATGGCTTAAAACTGACATTCATCTTAAACAGCCTTAATAGAATTTAATCAAAATACGTACAACCAATTTACATCAAAGAGATTGACTTGGAATTCGTTTGAAAAATTTCGCTTTAATTTACGTATTTCAAGCACGAATCGATTCCTTATATTCCTTATTTATATATATATATATTTTTATTTTGATTTTATTCTTAAATAATATCGTATGAATAATGAAAGCAAACCGCCATCTAAACACAGAGTTAAAAGGTAAGTGTAAATAGGTTAATTTAAAACTGTTTTATATAAACAGTTTTACAATGGAAATGAGGACATTGATGTGTATAACCGGAAACACGTTAAGAGACCGAATGAGGAACACTGAAATTCGTAAAATTTGTAGTACGAGGTACATAGCCAGACGAGGAAGACAGCAAATACGGTTCTGGAATCCCCATGTCAATAGAACGCTGCAAAAAATTGATCTTCAATAGACTGAAAATTTCAATTCAATAAATTCTATCAAGACACTTTATTGTTCTCTCGTTAGAAGCAATCTGGAATATAACTCGCCATGTAACTTTCCTTACTATAATATACATTCTCATAACATTGAAAAAGTTAAAAATAATTATTAAGATTTTTAAACATTAAGATGTCTATTCCAATTCACAATATTTACTTCAATTTTCTTTTATCAAGCTTAAAATTAAATTCACTTTCAGAAAGAAGAACTATTAATAAACTTATAATCCCATGCAAAATAATTTGCCAATCACGTAATAGAAATAATCACTCATTTTATAAAAATAAAGGTCTAAATATATTACACACACAAAGAACTTAAATTAGATTACTTAATATTAGAAATTAAAAAGGCAATTAATAATAATTTACAACTAATAAATACAAAAGTAAACGATTTTGCTAAAAGTCCTTTATTAAACATGTTTCCAATCACTCATCATCCCTGATCCCTTTTGACTGTGACTGTCAATCAACACAAAAAAGCCACTTGAGATCTACCTAAGCTTCTTTCCCTAACCGTCAAAATATTTCGAATATTATTTAGTAGGAAGAAAAAGAAGAAGAAGCAGATTTGAAGATTCTTAAAATATTTTTGTTCATAATGAAAACACAAATGATTCTCTTTTAAATGTAAAACCAAAAAATCAAGTTTAATAAAAGCGCAAATCCTGAAAAAGGTTTCGTTTTATTATCATCAACTAGTATAGGCCACGAGTGGCATTCAACTTAAGTACGGTAGGAAGATCGTTGCCTATATTGAATTAAGAAATGTATAGAAGACATGATAGTTTTATTCCCCCATACCACGCGACCCATGAAACTAAATTGCCCGTTAAAAGCCGACCGAGTTCTTTTTACGTCGAAACCCGGAGAAAAACACTTTCAGTTACTTAAAAGGGATTTCGTTGTCCTTTCAACTATTAATTAAGTCGTTTAAGGAATCAGGTAGGTGGAGATAAAGGAGCTTCTGATCCTTAATAAACCCGCGTTCTTAATTTGTTTTTTCTTTTTTTTTTGTTAAATGTCTCAAGAAAGCAATTGATCACGTCTAGAGAGAAATCATTTTTCAACGTAAATAACATTAGAAAATCCGTTTACATTATATTATTCTGTTTTAGTCGATTGTTTTAGATTAAGTATTTATTTACAACATTTTGAGTGTGTCAAAATAATGAGTTATTTTCATATTATTTTTTGACATCTCATCAAAGATGAAGATGATGAATTATCTAGTCAAATTACTCGTATAAGCCAAAATGATAACAATGAAAATGATATTTTCCGGCGTTTCTCATGCGTGTGATTATAATCCAGGATTCGGACCTCACACACTAATAAAAGAGTTTCTGCTCAATAAAAAGCTTCTTTTCATCTCACTAATAGATGTCTCTCGTGAAATTCGAGTGATTCAAAAACGTTTCAAAATTGGTTCATATATATAGAACTTCCAAGATTTTGAGTAGTGTGGTTGTCAATAATGAGTAGAATTGGTGAACGTTACACGTGTGTAAAGTGATCACTTAAACCAGCCAATGACGGTCATCAGCCCCGTAAATGCCCAGACTACCATATTCTTCTTCATCTTTGATGAGATGTCCAAAAATAATAAGTATTATTTTATTAATAATTTGTAAAAATATATTTAACACACTTTATTGAAGGTAAAATAAATGGGTTTAAATTTTTTTAACATCTCAACATGGATAGAGAAGACTTCTTAAAGTAGAGAAAACCCAGATTTGTTAACAAGTATTTAGACACACAAAATGTTATGAATAAAAATAGGTTTAAGGTTTGTACTGACATTTCTTGGGGGAACTGCATTTTATAAATTAAAATAAACACCATATAGTTTTTTCCATATTTATTTTATTTGACCAGTGACCGGGTTTCGTCGTTACCGAAATAATCAGGCTGGTGAAGGGTAGAAAAAATAGATGATTTTTTTTTTTAATATTTTTTTTAAATCCCTTAAAATAAACCATTTAAATAAATTGATAGGAACATTTTGGTTTTGGAATAGATTCAAGTTGTTTCTTTATTACATATGTAATACGATGGGAAATTTTATAACTCTAGATATAAGATTGTTCTAAAATATATTTTTTGAAACCTATACGTAGATTCTAATATTATGAATGTAGTTTTTGATACAACGAAAAAGGTAAAATTTTATAATTAAAGTGTAACTTTGTTTTAAAATCACTATAAATATTTTAATATTACTTAATTATAATGTCTACCGGTTTCGAAGCTAACTGCTTCTTTATCAAGACTGATTAATATTAAAACAATATCTACTTTACAAAATTCAAAACATTTTGACGGTTAGGCAAAGGAGCTTGAGTAGATTCAAGTGACTTTATTTTTTTGTGTTCATTGGCAGTCACAGTCAATAGGGATCAGGGATGATGAGTGATTGGAAACATATTTAATAACGGACGTTTAGAAAAATCTTTTATTTGTGTATTTATTAGTTGCCAATTATTATTAATTGCCTTTTTAATTTCCAACATTTCTAAGTAATCTAATTTCAGTCCTCTATTGCATGTGTGTAATATATTTTACGGTGATTGGCAAATTCTGAATAATTACTATTATTCAGACTTCTTGTATGCTTTATATTATTTTTTAACATATCATCAAAGATGAAGAAGCATATGGATGTCTGGGCATTTACGGGGCTGACAACCGTCATAGGCTGTACACACTTGTAATATTCACCAATTCTACCCATTATTGACAACCACACTTCTCAAATTCTTGGAAGTTCTATATATATATGAACCAATTTTGAAACACTGTTCTTGAATCACTAGAACTTCACTAGAGACATCTATCGGTGAGAATGCTCTTTACATCGGATGTTAAAAAAATTTTAGCTATAGAGAAACAATCATTCATATTACAATCACAAATAAGTGTTCAAACAACTCTCAAACAATTCTGTATGGTAAACAGTATTTGATAAAATCAATTAAAGTAATTCTTACATAAATTTCTCTGAAATAAAGTTTATTTTGTTACTACGCATTTAACGAAATTATTTTATTTTACTGATGCAAAATAATATTTCCCAAAAGAGAAGAAACACCAAACAATTTTACTGCAAATAAAATTTCTCCGCGTTTTTGATTATGGGAAGCTTTTCAATCAAATTTAACAGCCTCTACTTTATGCCTTCAACGTTAAAAAGTTATTTTGTTCGCCATTTTATTTTAACTTATTTATGAAACATTTCCGACAAAGACGTTATAAATATTTACGGTATTATATTAATTCAAGCCTACATAATGCAATTACAAAGGAACGTTTTCACAAAGCCAAATATCTGTACCACTGGTTCTCGAACTTTTTCGCCACGTAGACCTCCTACCTACCTAATATTGAATTTTATTAATTTAAAATGTGTTTTTGAATACTGAAATAGTGCTGTTTACATTGATATGTCAAACATGCCGATAATTTGCAAATACAGATTATTTATTTGATTGTCATTAGTATTATTTGCCGCACCTTTATCCGTTTAAAGTTTTCGGTTCATGTCAAGAGAGCTGTTAATCAGACGTGACATAAACTCCTGCGTTACCGACATCATCAGACTGGTTCGATAATGTCGGTAACGACGAAAGAAATTGTCGAATAAAGTTAAAGTGGAAAACACTTTATACATACATAGATGTTGTTTCTATTTTATAATATGCAGTCCCTCCTAGAAATGTCAGTACAAAACTTTGATCTTTAGAAATAATAAACTATTGAAGCATTTTTTTTAAATAAATTATTTCAAAATTTTCCCCTTTCTCTATTTAATGACAGTGCTGTTTTGGTAGTATTATACGAAAAAAGCGCAATAAAAATTATTCAGAAGTACTTGAAATTTCCAAATAATTTGATTTTAGATGAATTAAGATTTTGAACGAACAAAAATTTTCATATTTATTTATAATAACGTAATAACGTAATTTATAATAACGTAATGACAGTAAGCAGTAAGTATCAATCTTCTTCGTTACCGGGAACCATACTTAAACCCCTTTGCAATGAGCAAACGCTGATATGTTTTTTTGATTAGTCCACACTAGATTATCCCTTCTGTTCCTAACACAGATTGAACTAGAACATATTTTTTTAGCTAGAAGAAAGAAAACTCCACTTAATGATTTATAAACCTTATAAATAAAAAGCAAGGGAAGTAATAAAGTTATCTCCCATATTTAAAAAAAACTCTTTGTGAAATCTATCATGAACAAAGTAGATTTTTTGTATACGAATAAATACTATATGTTTTTTAAAAAATGGCCCAAGGCTTCATCAATTTATTTGTAATATAATCCAGAGAAGCCATCACGAAGTTTACAAAGTTCATATTGGATAAATCCCTGTTTGCAGTGTGTATTTTGCAAGTACGTTACCTATAAACGAATTATTTGTTTGCACTAGCTTTGCCTGTAAACTGCATTTCTGCAATTAGTTCGAAACTTGAGAATCAGCAATGAAAACCATTCACAGATATTAATGAGTATTTTCATGCAAACGATAACAATGTTATATTTCAAGTTACCAGATTGGTTCAAACCCCTAGCGTGGTAACGTTGGAACCCGAGATATCCCGGGATTAACGTTAACTAGACTGCTAATATCCCGTTCCAACTTGCATACGAGATATGAGAGTAGTTGATTCTCTCTGACGCGAATACCTTTACAAAGCGAATAATTGCTCTTCTATGTCAACGTTTAAATAATTACTTCAGTTATAATTGAGTGGTAAGTATCGTCGACTTTAAACCAGAGGATTAAGGTTTGACCCCATCCCATTATGACTCACTTGATTCCATTTTAATGTACAAGCACCTTGAAATTGTTACTGAATTTGATTTTTTGCATATATCATAAGAAAAAAGGATATTTCGTAGTCGTACAAGAGAAAGTGACCAACTGACAAAACGTAAAATGTTCAGGAGGGCCATTTAAGTCACTTTTACTTGGCAAGAAAATAAACTTCAATACAGTCATTTTTAACAAGTCAATATATTATACTTCCAAGTTTAAAATTGCTTTGGGATTTTTTCAGGGCAATATTAAGCTAGTAAGATATCAAATAGTCCATGATCACCTTTTTGTAAAAAATACACTTGGTCACTTTCTCCTGTATGACTACGATTTGTTAAATGGGAAAATAATTAACCACAAAAAACAAAAAAAAGAATATTGATGCCCTAATGATGATGCTGTTTTATATAATTTTATTTAAACAAAAATGTATTATTTAAAACTTGTTGACAGTTTTTCGAGAATATTACATCATATTATTTATAATTTCGCATTGTGAAAAAAAAAACAATAGCCCACTTTTTGAGTTTATTAATATTGTTTCGAATTGTTTCAAGAACTGCACATGTTCTCAAAAATTTTTTAAAAAGTCATCGGACGTTTGTATTTTTACCTTTTGATGAGAACATCTATAATTCTCAAAACAAGTCGCGTTTACTTTTTCTCAAAAATTGGTCTCGTCCAAATGTTTTTATTTTTATATTCAATACCTCAGTAAATATTTTAATGGATAGTTTCAATTACGCTCCTAACATATTCATATACTTCATTATTTAATAAAAATAATAATTAATAGTATTTCGTATATATTTCAATTTCTTCGCCTATTGTTGATTACTCCTTTAGTTTTCGAAACTAGTTGGTTATCATTAATAAACTCAAAACATGGTCTTATCCAAGTGTTTTATTTTATTATTTAAAAATATCCCAGCAAGTCATTGAATGTATAATTCCTATAAAGCTTATAACAAGCTCAAACAATGTATTTCGTTCACATTTGAATTTCTTGACGATAATAGCGGTATTTTACGACGATTTTTCATTTATTTGATAAGCTCCTTTGTAAATTATCGTCATACATGAGTTCGGGAAAACGTTTATGGGCAGCCGTCGCACGCAGATATGGGACTAATCCGTCAGAAATTGCCATTTTGTGATGTTGCGAGCACCTCTTTGCCATAAAACGACTCGGAAATAAATGGTTTTGCTTGACCCAAAAATGCGGCGACAATTTATGGAGGAAATTGAATACACGACTCGGCCGAAAACCCACGGTTTGGAAAGCTTTGCAAAAATGATTTTCTATAAGTCGAAAAATATTGACGTCAGAAAATATCAATTCCTTGGTTTTCAATATGCCACCCTACGGGTGAAATAATTTTAAACGCAAACAGCTTAAATTAAACAAACTAACTAACTTACCATCAAGCCGCTTCTTGACAGGGGTAGGCAAAGAAAATATAACGCCACACCATTCTATCCATGAAAATGATATCAATCGTATTCTTTCAGTAACCTTTATTGACATTTGAATTAAAATGTTTACCCACATACAGGCCATGCTTTTATGGGATTTTTGTGTAAGTATAATATATTATATTTAGTATACTTTATAATTTGAAAAAAATCTTCTCCTCTTCCAAAGTCATGCATCTCCTAATACATACCCTCCGATTATTCCAACTCCTGGCCTTGCCGCGCCCAAGTATTTGAAATACTTGATGATGCCAAGTTTTCCTCGGTATTCTTCTGCTTCGTTTACTAACGACATTCACCGCATATTTTATAAAACTATTTTTCTTCACTCATTCGAGTCACAAAACCCAAACCATCTCAACACACTTTTCTTAATTGTATAGATAATGCTTATCTCAGCCTGACAATATTTTCTTATTTACACCATGCAATGTCTATCTTACATTGTTTTTCCGCATATTTATCTGAGAGATCGCATTTTTGTAACTTGGTTTAGCATATTTTATTCATGAGCTACGTTCGTTCTAAAGCAAGTGAAAAAGTGTTGTATTCTGTCTCGTTTTTCAAAATCCATAATCAATCTGTACAAAATTATCCAGAAGCACCTTGTTTCAATTCTCTTAATCTCATATATCAAACTCTGTGATCTTCTAGTCAATACAAATAAGTCAAAATTATCCGTAGTATCATTTTACATTATGATTTATGTAAACAAAATAACAAGGAAGATAATGACATCGTCATATGTACAAGCTTCCAAAACACATACTGAATTATATATCTAGATCAGGGATGGCTAATCTATGGCACGCGTGCCATAGGTAGGTGGCACAAGAGGCTATTTTGCATGGCACGCGAATGAAGAAAAAAAAGTAATTGTAAAATAAAACTTTCAAAGTTTAGACTTACAGACGGAAATACTGCTGGTTGTATTCTATTTAAAGCTACCAGCCATGAACCCGAAATAAGAAAATTTTGCATCTTACTAGATGCCAATTTTCTTATATCGGGTTCAACAACAAAAACCTAATAAAATAATAATGAAGTTTTAATGGTTCTACATTATTTAAGATTTAAAGATCAAGTAAATTATTTATTTTATTTTAGGATTAATCAGTATTTTTTTTCTCGATGTATTAATAATGCTTTGTTTATATTAAAAATCTTAACCTACACAATCATTTGATGCGTTTATATTTCCACGGCATGTGTCCCGCTTACATATTATTTAATTATTTTTTTATTGACACTCAGGCTCAAAAAGGTTCGCTATCCCTGATCTAGATGGTGTTAAATGGCTTAGGGTGGTTCTGTCAACGTATTTCACTAAAGAAAGCTATTATTATTCATTAAAACTGGTCTTATAAATTTTAATTAAATCAAATAAACAAGAGCGAGTCTTAGGTTACATCATGTCTTATGTAACAGGCCATTTTGAATCCCTCCTTATGCGCGAATTCATCGTTCGCGGTTTTTCTTACTGGCGGATGGTGCCGTAAATCCCTTAAAACGTAGAGATAGGTTCCGCGTAATTGTTTTGAATTAAAATACAACCTAAAAAAACATTTACCCCTATAACAATCCATTTGATAAAGGGGTAACTATCTCAGCTTTGTAGAGGGGTTTACTGAAAATATATATTATTTTTTGACATCATATCAAAGATGAAGATGAACATGGAAGTCTGGGCATTTACGGAGCTAACGATCGTTGGTGTGGGGCGACTGAGGTTATTGAATCATTGGTAAGATGTCACCTTTGATCTCATCTTCGATGAGATGTCAAAAAATGAAGATAATCCAGACTTTGTTAACACGTATTTGGACACACTCAAAATGTTATAAGAAAATATAAATGTATTTTTATTAACTCTTACTACTCTGTAGGCCAGACATTTGGGCCGTATGATTCTAGTATGCAGCTCCGTGGGCCACAATGTTTGGCCCGGCGCAGGTATAACTTTAATCACTGATTTCTTTATCACCCAAGTATAGTCTACCAAAAAATATTTCATATAAATACGGTTAATTTTAATTAACATGGTCATACGAATTGCCAGACAGAGTGTCCCAAAATTAGGGAACCAAAATATTTACATATTTAAATGGTAGAAAAACGTCGCATTTTTTGATCAGAGTAGCTGATCAGTTATGAAAAAAAATGGCCAGAGTGGAAAGGGTTAAAGTCTAGCAAGCGCTGCATTTGACATAATGAAAGCTATCTGTAGATCGGATTTATACTCGGTGATGATCAAACGCCACCTCTCAATGACCAAGATCGAGGTCGGTTTCAACATTCGCGATGTTAATATTTACGACATTTCCTAAGAAACGTCAACCCCATGAATACAAATTAATGACTGTATTCACCCTTCATACACATCATTAAGAGCTCATTCATTATATTTATACAAACACATTAGTATCGCGGAGACAACACGAACAAGATACATAATAACATCACGGAATGAGTGAACAGTCGTCAAGGGCGTATAATCTCCTACCTATGTCAAAGCCAAATTATAATCCTTTTATTCCCGCCTAACTACTCATTTAAATATAACATTGATATATTGCTGCCTGGCGAAGCATTATTTATGATTAAGAATGGTAATAAACGTAGATAGTATATAAATATGTAATTTATATAGGTATATACATATACATATATATATATATATATATATATATATATATATATATATATATATATATATATATATATATATATATATATATATATATATATATATATATATATATATATATTTACCTTAACAAGTGATCAGGTTAGGAGTAGGAATAATCGGCGGGTATGTTTGAGGAGATGCATAAATACGGAAGGGGCGAGGTGTTTGCAATGACAGATTGGTGTGGGGTTCTATGCTCTCTGCCTACCCCTGTGGGGAAGTGGTTATGCTTGATGGTTATTTAGTTCGTTATTCACACTGCAATCTACATAAATAAACATGTAAATGTTCATTTTTTCAAAATCTTAAATCTCCTTAAGTGATTCACCGATTGTTTTGTAATTTTGACACAACGCTGTATTTGAATACGTCGTTTTTGTCTATCTAAACAAATTCAAATGCAACAGGTAGAGTTTTTACCAAAATGGCAGCGCCATCTTTAGAACGTAAAAAAATACATGTTTAACTAAAAATTCACATGGCGGACCGATTTTAGCTTAAAAATAAAAATAGGAATATAAAACATTGTTCATTGTTTCCAAAAGGGAAAAATTATGATTTAAATACATAAAATAAAATATTTATGGTAAACGAGTACAAGACCACTATTTTGAGTTTATTAATGTAAACATGACTTGTTTGTATTTGAACATGTTGATGAGAATATATGTAGTTCTCGAAACTAGTCTAGTTTATATAAATAAACAAATAAATATTGTCTTATACCAATGATTTATTTTGTACATTACATATAAAAACTCCCCGATTTCTCCCCAAAATATCCACATAATACACATTCATTTGACTAAATGTACGAGTATGTTACAGCTTTGTTCGAAAAGGGTATCCATATATGAACTGCTGACATATTTCATTGATACTTATTTTAAAGTGCGAGATAAATAAGTATGGCGAAAACCTCATTTGCAGCAGATCAACCGAAAACCTCTAGGGTTATTCAGTGAGCTTTTATCAAATACGGTACGATGCGCCTTCATTGGTATTCATTTTTAGCACGGAACGGTGGTATGTTAGACACCTAACTCATTTAAAAATACCACCCTTTTGGGGCTGCGGAGTAATGGCTTGTGGTATGAAAACGATTATATTTTCACTCCACTAAATGGTTTCTCGACAACTTATTTCAGTTTTCACACCATTTTGAATTCTACCATGAAGGTAAAAATGTTTATCTCTTATTTTAAAGTGCTTTTTCCTGGAAGCAATGAAGAACTGCAGACAAGGAAAGTGATTTTCTGTTGAATGTGTAGCAAATCCATGTAAAGTTTTGATTTTGAAAGAGATAAAGATATCTGGGTGTTAAATATTATTTTCAATATTGATATTTTCTGGCGTTTCTCATGTGTGTGATTATAATCTAGGATTCGGACCTCACACACTAATATAAGAGTTTCTGCTCAGTAAAAAGCTTATTTTAATCTTACTAATAGATGTCAATCAGAACCTGGTGGTGTCAAAAGTCTGCATAATCCTCATGAGGGCATGTATGACGAGATGTATGGATGTGGTCAGGACAGAAAAGTGTGGCGTTCCATCCTCTCTGTCTACCCCTGAAGGGAAACAGCGTGATGGTAGTAGCAGTTGTAGAAATTAGTGATTTTTCAATTATTTATTCTATATTATTTTTTTGACATCTCATCAAAGATGTAGAAGAACATGGAAGTCTGGGAGTGTACAGGGCTGCCGACTGTCATAGGCTGGTCCAAGTGATCACTTTATACATGTGTAACATTCACCAATTCTACCTATTATTGACAACCACACTACTCAATTATTTTTTTTAATTACCTAACGTCCAAGTGACTCTGAAATCTAGCTACGGCTTATGCAACACCGTTTATCATGTCCCTACTCAGGCTTCAACTTTATAAGTTTCATAGCCTATGCCTACTTGTGAGTTGATTTACCCTTTTTGTTTAAAGTTACTATAATTTCATGTAATTCATGAGTGAAAATTCTAGGCAAAAACACTCGCTATCTCGCTAGTGGCTTGGAAGTTCTATATATATGTTCTATATAACCAATTTTGAAACATTTTTCACTAGAGACATCTATTGGTGAGATAAAAAGAAGCTTTTTCATTAAGCAGAAACTCAGTTATTAGTATGTGAGGTCCAAATCCTGGTAATTGGAGATAATCCAGATTTTGTGAATAAGTATTTGGACACACTCAAAATGTTGTATATTTATTTTATTTTCAATTCAACCCGACTGGTATTACTAGTATTGAATATAAATTCAACGCTACTTTTAGTTAAGCCTAAGTGCTTTGTGTTCGACAAAAGGAATCACGTTGGTTCATTGTTCATCAATATGTACGAGTATAATGAACAAGACGCGCGTGTAATTAGTTGCCTTGTTATCCGTTTACATTTTGCATACGTACAATACAATGACAATGGAATCATAAGGCACTTGTGATGTTGGTTTGGTATTGATTGATGGCCCTGGCTGGGAAAACAGCACATGTTGTGTACAAGGGTGCTCTTCATGGGTCATTAGTGGAGCGAGCCGAAGGGCGTATTGCATGTCGCATATTCGAGGTATTAAACCTTTACGTGCTTTTACATACATATACAGGATGGTGATAAAAAGGTAATTTAAAAAAATGTGAATATTTATTCAGACACTAGATGACAGTTCAATACAACATGTACATAAATATGATAGGTGTCTTAAATCGAGACGAAGCATCTTTCATTTTTAAATGAAAGTTTAAAAAATGGATAGGAAAGTTTGAACATCATAAAGATATATCAATATAAACCACATAATATTTATATATATATATATATATATATACATATATATATATATATATATATATATATATATATATATATATATATATATATATATATATATATATATATATATATATATATATATATATATATATATATATATATATATATATATATATATATATATATATATATATATATATATATATATATATATATATATATATATATATATATATAGAAAACCAACTAACTAACTAACTAACCATCACGCCGCTTCCCCGCAGGGGTAGGCAGAGAGAATAGAGCGCCACACCACTCTGTCCTTGCAAACATTCTTCGCCTCTTCCACGTTCATGCATCTCCTCATACATACCCGCCGATTGTTACGACTCCTAACCTGACCACTTTCAAGTATTTGGCATACCTGATATATAGAATATGTATATATATATATATATATATATATATATATATATATATATATATATATATATATATATATATGTATGCCCATCATGCCACCCAAGGGTAGTCAGAGAGAATAGAACGCCACAACAATCTATCTTTGCTAACAATATTTCCCTCTTCTACATTCATGCATCTCTTCATATCTAAACATTTCAAATACCACTATCAAGTATTTCAAATACTTCAATACTTAATAGTGGTATTTGAAATATTAATTATATTTATTCATACCAAGTTTTCCTCGATATTCGTGGCTAATTATTGTCCGCCTCCGTAGTATAATGGTCAGCACGCTCGGCTACCGTTCTGGAGGTCCCGGGTTCGATTCCCAAGGGGGGTAAAAATAAATACAAGTATTTTTTTCACTGTAATATTTATTCAATATTCAATATTAACATGGACTGGTACCTGAAGCGGAGGGCTGATCACCTTTCCATCATTTGTAAACGATCAGAATAACACTGCGTTTATATGACACAGTGCACTTTGCACCATTGGGGTGCGGATAAGGGTTTTATTATTATTTTATTATTAATTATTCTTAACAAAGTAAATATCGATAAATCTTAAGGGAGAAGCTGTTTTCTTCACAACTTGTCTACGTTTTTTTATAATCAGTCATAATAATTTAATTATTTTAAATTTTTATGTGAGTTATTTTATAACAAAGTATTTTTTGAATCACAAAACCTAATATGTCGCTCACTCCTTTCAACAACGTCATAAATCAAAAATCGAAAATTTTCAGTTGTGCATGTTTTTGGAGTGCCCAGAAAATGTATAATAATAGAAACTATATCCCAGCAAAAGCGCCATATTTTTAACTTAATAATTACTCGCTACAGGGCAGAAAGTGTTCTTTTTGCATTTTAAAGAAAAGGTATTGTTTATTTTTTTTATATAAATACAAAATATTTTTCAAATGGAGAAAAAACATTCAGGTTTTACCTATCAAGATCTGTTACACAGTAAAAAGTTCTATAAGGGGCTAGATATTTATTTTTAATACATTGTATTATATCTTTAAACTTTAAAAACGATCTCCTGAAAAATCAAGTTTTTTGATATATGACGTTGTTGAAAAGTGTGAGCGATATGTATATAGTTTGTACTTTAAATATGAATATAAAGTAGAAAAATATGCGAAAAATTTCAAGGAATAAAACTTTGTTCGTGAATTAATACTGCCCTGACCCAAAACGTCTGTTTTCTTTTTTCTAATAAAAAAGTAATAAACAAAACATAATTACAATATATTCATTCTTTTGTTTGACCACCAGAGACATCAAATTGATATTTAATATGTTTATTTAACATTAATATTTCAATGCTTAGTTTATGAGACGACATATTACTGACATTTTTTTTATAAAAATATATAAATCGGTCAACCATTAGGGCATATACTCGCATGAAATAGATTAGTCCGTTTTTTTTTACATAGAATCATGGTAAATACATACTCGCATATACCAACTCCACATAAATAAATTGTCTAGAGAAATTACTGATATGCTTATAATTTTATGAAAAATTACAAAATGTACGGCATCAAATATGACCTTAAAATATTTTTCATAATTTGTTTCGGACCCTTTTCTCTTATGAGAGTGATAAAGCATTCATATTTATTTATAATTTCAATTTTACTTAGTAAATTGTAATATTTCTTCAAATCTATTATGACATCTTTTTAGATATATTCCGCATCCGTATATACACTTACATATATTATATAGGCTCCTCAAAAGAGGCATTCGAAAGATGTGGAAATGTTTATTTGTTTTATAATAAAATACCAACATTTTGAGTGTGTCCAAATACTTGTTTACAAATCTGGATTATTTGCAATTATAGGAGTTATTTTTAGATTATTTTTTGACATCTCATCAAAGATGAAGAAGAATATAAAAGTCTGGGCATTTACGGGGCTGACGACCGTCATAGGCTGGTTTAAGTGAACACTTTACACAATGAATGTTACCCGTGTATAAAGTGATCATTTGAACCAGCCTGTGACGGTCATCAGCCCCGTAATTGCCCAGACTTCCATATTCTTCTTCATCTATTGTGAGATGTCAAAAAATAATAAAATACCAATTTCAATTTCTGCTAATTGCTAAATAAAATCAAGAAACAATAATTTTTTATCGTTACTTTTTTACCTGCAGACAAGCCTCTCAAATAAATGCCTTTCCGGGTTATTCCTTTTTAAAAAATAAAAATAAAACGGATATCCGTTTGTACGATTTTTATACATAAAAAAAACGTACACCTGCCAACCGTTATCGTGATTGCAGTCGCTAGCCGTCTACCCCATTAATATTAATGTGCCACTGTAAATCTCACATCAAGGAATGTTATATTGATGAGAAAGGTCTATTGTAATGAATCTCTGCCGGATTCGGTACAAACCTTTAGTTTCGGAAGTCTGGAACAGGGCTGTAAGATTCATGATTTATTCATCAACCCTAGCGACCATGAATCTGCCCTGTTAACAGGGATAAAATAAATGTTAATCAATGGACTCTCAGGGCGGAACTATCCCTTACCTTTACAAAATCGGTTGAGACATTGATCATGAAATCATGTTTATCCTCAATTTAAGCTTGAAAATGAAAATTATATATACAGTGATTGTTTTTATTGTAACTGCAGACAGTTGATAGAATACCATATTGAATTGTTGGGTAATATATCCTAAATTAAACACGGTTATAGGATTGAATTCTACTTTTATTTACATATATGATATGTGACGCATCTCGTCTTATCAAGATTATGAAATACTCTCGTGTTAATGACTTATTAATATTTTAAGAAAAAACTGATATTATAATTATACGAATTTATTATTTTAATTTATAATTATTTTTAATAAACTCAGAAGCGGTTTATTACTAAAGATTCATTTTCATTTTTAAATCTTGTGTTATTATCCACAGAGTCCATTCTAAATCAATATATAATATGGACAATTCATATATGTAAATATTCATCGCTTGAAACTGAACAAATTTAATTTGTAATCCAACAAAAAGGCCAACCGGTTGAAAAATTTACTAGATTAAAATTTAATTTAAGTTTTTATGCGATAGAGAGAGCATTCAGGTGAGAATAGTCTGTAAAATATCGATTCGACTTGTCTTTTGAAATCAGTTCTCCATTTCAGATTTCAAAAGATTTTGTTTTGAGGCAGTATTTAATACATTCCCTCGCCATTGGTTATTCTGTAAAAGCAATCGTAATTTACATTGATGGTAGACTGAATATAACTAGACCCTTAGGGTATCATTATGCTCAAATTGGGTTCATTGCATTCTGAGCGTATTCCGATTTGCTCAATGAAGTGAAACCATACCATAGAACCCACATACATTGCAAATGTGTTACTGTAAACACATACCAAGAGATACCAATCAAACCTTGTTTTATCATAGTTATTACTTATATGTTCTTTGTACATATATTAAAAGCATTTTTAATTTGTAGTATTGCAATAAAACACTCTCCTTTTTCTATCTTCCTTATTCGTCTTTCTAGAATTTGGAATCCTTGATCATGTCAAATTTTCCTCGGTTTTTATCTGCTTCTTTGTCCAACTAAATTCGCCCTAAAATTTATTTTATTAGTTTTTCTTCACTCATTTAGTCAATATTTGGGGATGTGTGGTGATGAGGAAGAAGACGGTCGTGTTGAATAGAGATTTATTTAACAATAAATGTTACACAAGACGGTACGGCGTAGCGGTGGTGTAGATGTACTGTCGGGCTGGCTGGAGTAGCTCCTTGATGCTGACGAGGGTGATGGACTGGAGATCGTAGCGAGGTCTTGATGCGGCGGTCTCGTGACGGTGGGACTGGAGATCGTAGCGAGGTCTTGATGTGGCGGTCTCGTTACGGCGTCGGTGTTATTTGGCGGATTCCCGGCGGAGGAGTGAGATGTCGGTCGTAGTAGCTGCGTTCCCGGCGGAGGAATGAGATGTGTGGAACTTCGTAGTCGCGCTCCCGGTGGAGGAATGAGATAGTGGGTCCGAGGCTGTTCCTCTTTTATATCGTTTGGGAACCCATTGTTCCTTTGTCTTTGAAGTGCTAGTCACAATAAAATGCAATGGGACGTGTGCACTTCTTTTGTTCTCGGTCACTGCCTCCTTTTATCTACTTAGTTGCAGTTTTTGGATTCTGAGAATTTGCTATTGTTTAGCGGTTTATTGGCCGCTACAAATATGTTAAAACCATCTCAACACACCTTTCTTACTTTAATCGGTTATGCTTATCTCCACATTGCATTATTTTCTTATAACATCATGAGAATATCTATCTTATATCGTTTTGCCACACAATCGACAGAGAGATGAAACATAATTAAAATTTAGACTTATCTTCACATACGGTGTTTGAAAATGATGCGAAATGTATCAATCACATGTCGCTCACTCCTTTCAAGAACGTCATATATCGAAATCCGTAAATTTTCAGCTGTGCATGTTTTCGGAATGACCTGAAAATGTACTATATCTTAAATTAATCTATTTAATAATCTTAAATTTTACGATTACGAACTGGTGAGGTGTGCTCTAGTATCTAGAAAAGAAATAAATTAGAAGGGATATAGGTAACGTTAATGAAAGAGCTCAGAACTCAAGCTATTACTGCATTATGAGAAAAAAAGTACACTGTCAACGTATCATTATATAAGAATCCCGTGAGAAATCAATTTTCTTTTGGACCTTTTAATAAACTTTTTTAAAAGGCAAAAATCCTTTTTTGGGTATTTTATTACTTTATTCCTGTCCTTTGTGGATATTCCATATCGAATCGATAGTTACTTAAGTACTTTTAAGCTTAAAGGATGGATTATTATGTCCCAGATTATGTAATATCTTTCAACGGTACTAGGCAGAAAATTTTAATTTAGCAGATAGTATATATATACGAATAATTATCTATGAACCCTTTAACACAAAACTAAATACGATTTTCAATTTTGCAACTTTATAAGACATTTATTTCAACTATCTATGAAATGGAAAAAAACAATGATATCGCAAGGCAAAACAGCTATTACGTAAAATCAGTTCAAAAACTTTTTGAATCCTAAATGTGCTGAAGCTAATGAAATAATAACCCTACAACGGTCCAGTCCATCCAGGTTTCAGAACTCGTAAGTTTTTGACCAAAGACTCGATCACTGTTCTTCCCCATCCAATCTTCTCATCTGATCATCCTCTTTCTGACTTCTTCTTGTTTCCTAAACTCAAAAGACCTTAGAAAGGAAGAAAATTTGAGACGATTCCCAAGATTAAGGCAAATGCGACGAAAGAGCTGAAGGACATCACAAAAGAAGCGTTCAAGGATTGTATCTGAAAGTGGAAACACCATTGTGATAAGTGTGTGCTTCAGAAAGGTGACTACTTTGAAGGAGACTCAGACATGTAACTTGAACTAAATAGGTACATTTTTAATTCAAGTTTTGCTTGGTAAATACCACCAAAATTTCTTAAAATTTTATTTCTTAAAATCTATTTTTAGACGTGTATCTATGCATTTCGAATTATTTTTAAATACCGTACCTAGATTTCAAGAAATAGTGGTATTTACCAAGTGAAAATTAAATTAAAAATGGATAGATTTATTCACAATGTGACTACCGAATCAATCAATGAAATTAAAGTACATTTGGTTTTTTGAGAGTTTTTATACCTACATAGGTTCAACTGCTAAAATATGTTTTAAATTTAAATTTCACTCACTATTATTTGGCAGTTTTTATATGACTATTTATATATATGATCGAGAGGCTAAAACTAACTAACTAACTAACCATCACGCCGCTTCCCCGCAGGGGTAGGCAGAGAGAATAGAGCGCCACACCACTCTGTCCTTGCAAACATTCTTCGCCTCTTCCACGTTCATGCATCTCCTCATACATACCCGCCGATTGTTACGACTCCTAACCTGACCACTTTCAAGTATTTGGCATACCTGATCGTGCCATATTTTTCTCGGTCTTCCTCTGCTTCTTTTCTCACTAACATTCGCCTCATAAATTTGTTTTACCGTTCTTTCCTCACTTATTCGTTCTACATGTCCAAACCATCTCAACACACCTTTCTTAATTTTATCGATAATGCTTATCTCAGCTTTGCATTCCTTCCTTCTCTGATCGAGAGGCTAATCATTCTAATACCTCATTTTACAATGATCAGATGGAATTTATATTCCGTAGTCTGAATTATTATTTACAGACAGAAAACATGAATAGAGAGAGGTAATTACCAAGCGAAATTTAAATAAAAATGGTAGATATTACTACTACAAAGTGATTGCTGAACCAATACATGAAAAACAAATATTTCTGAGATTCTGACCTTTATTAAGTATGCAAGACTTATAAATATGTCAAACGTCTAAAAAATAGTAAAGTGGTCATTCGAGATGAACAAATAAGTTTTGAACTTTGTAATGTATTTTTGATAGATCTTTTGATACAAATCCCGGGCTTTTGTCCATAATACATATACATATATACATAATGAATATAATATTAGGCTTCCCACGTGGAGTTCCGTATTCCCTAAAGCACTTGACCTTTTAAGTAAAGCTGAAAATAAATAGTTTGACAAAGTAAATATCCAGATTCCTTTTAACCCTTTTAGGAAGAGCCTTGTCCGCCTCCGTAGTGTAATGGTCAGCACGCTCGGCTACCGTTCTGGAGGTCCCGGGTTCGATTCCCAAGGGGGGTAAAATAAATGTAAGTGATTTTTTCACTGTCATATTTATTCAATATTACCCTGGACTGGTACCTGAAGCGGAGGGCTGATCACCTTTCCTTCATGTGTAAACCATCAAGATGACACTGCGTTTATATGACGCAGTGCCCTATGCACCATTGGGGTGCGGATAAGGGTTTTATTATTTTATTATTATTAGGAAGAGCCTTAGCAGAATTTTCGATACATTTATTTTTCAATGTTTACATCTGAACAATATTGATATAATTGTGACCAAAGATATCATAAAGACCTAAGTTCTACGGCTGACCGGAGCGAGGCCAATCTTCGACAATTTTAGTGTCCACTTTCAACAGTTTTGGACATACACGAGTTACTAAAAGCCTTATCTAACATTTTCAGTCAATCTGCACATGAAATTTCATGTGCGACGCAAATTTTTAAACAAACGTTCCACTATTTTTTTCATTTTCAAATTAGCCGAGCACATTTGAGATCGTCTATTACTAACAGATGCTGTTAACATACTCGTACTGAGTGACAGATAGCGATTTTAACGTAGTAAATAAGAAAGGGATTTCTAACCTTTAAACAAAACATTTAACCGATTCCTTTTATTGGTTCATTTAAATCAAAATTTCCGTGTACTTTTTGTACTACATGTATAATACGAGTACGTTAACATTAAATAACTATTTTTAGTATTTTTTCATACTACTACATAAAGATATCTACTCCCTATGTGGAGCATATGAATCCACAAAATGCTTCAAAGTTTTTCCCTTGGTTTTTTCCAATTCAGGTCCACGTCCCGAAGCTCAGACAAAAACTGTCGATGATTTGTCAGCAGTGGACGTCCTGGGCGGCGGGAAAAGCAATGCCTTATAAAAGAGTCAAGCTTGGCGGCTGTCAAGAAGCATGCGATGTATATGGCCTAGACAACTAAATCGCCTATTCTTGGCGACAATTGTGACCATGGGTTGCTGCATCCTACGCCGTATTTCTTCGTTCTTGAAGTCAAATCACCACACTCTATTGAAGAGGATTTATTCTCAAAACTTAGTTTATGGCTGTGATAGCTATTAAAAAATCTCGATGTTAGTAAATTATTTTTAAAACATTAATGAAATAATTTTGTCCGTCTCCGTAGTGTAATGGTCAGCATGCTCGCCTACCGTTCTGGAGGTCCCGGGTTCGATTCCCAGGGGGGTTTAATAAATATAAGTGATTTTTTCACTCTAATATTTATTCAATATTATACTGGACTGGTACCTGAAGTGGAGGGCTGATGAACTTTCCTTCATGTGTAATCGATCGAGATAACACTGCTTTTATATGAAGCAGTGCCCTATGCACCATTGAGGTGCGGTAAGGGATTTATTATAAAATGAAATAATAAAAATGAAGAAAAAAAATCCTGGAAAATGCTATGCTGATAATTATTTCCGGTCTGCTCGGCTTAATGAATTTTTGTGGGAGATAAAAAATTCAATTTCAATTTTAATCTTAATTCAAGTAACGTACATTATTCATTCGCAACCATAACTGGACGCCAAAAATCACAAAACTTTACAATGTTATTTTGTAAACCAGTTAGTTGAAATACGGGTACGAATTTGATTTATTCCGTAGATTCTCGGATCGTGATAATATTATTAAAAAGTAATCCATTTTTCTGACTAGGAATCGTTTACAGTTGATGCGTATAGATACATATCAAATGCGCCTTTGTCCACATTTTAAAACCTTTTTTTTTTAAGTATTTATTTTCCAAAAAAACGAACGATCGTCCACCTTTTTATTTAGAACTACGAGTAGCTTTATCTGATACACGCATTTTTATGGCTTAGTCTAGATTGAAAATAAACAAAATAGTAAGGACACATTTATTATGTGTTTATGAAATGTAACATCACAAACAAATGAAAGATTTTCTGCTTAATAAAAAGCTTATCTCATCCCACTTTAGATGTCTCTAGTGAAATTCTAGTAATTTCAAACACTGTATTTCGAGTTTGATCAATACCTGTATCTAGAAGTCATCATCAATACTTTCAAGAATTTGAGTAGTGTGGTTATCAATCATGGGTAAAATTGGTGAATGTTACACGTGTATAAAGTGATTTAAAACAGCCTATGACAGTTCGTAAGCCCAGTAAATATTCAGACTTAATTTATTATCTTCATCTTTTAAGATATCTATAATTTAATTTTTTTATACATATATCAAACCTCAAGCAAATTTGTTTATAAATAAGGCAGTTTTTTAATATATATATTTTAAATATATACTTATATATTCTTTTGAATAAATTATTTCATGATAGGTAAGAGTATACAAAAATGTATAAGTATATAAATTATTATTTTTGCTTATTTCAACCATACGTAGTGCAAAGAAAAAAATATCTAGCATGCTTAAGATAATTTTTATTAAATATAATATAACTTCCGGAATTTATATAGTATGGTTGTCAATATAGTAAATATAACAAGTGTATAAAATGCCAAGTTAAACCATCCAATGACATGTCGTCGGCCCTGTAAATGCCCAAACCACTTTTTTTATTATTCGTATATATTGAGATATCAATAACAATAGAAATTCTTAAGTATAATAAATAATAAAACCCTTATCCGCCCCCCAATGATGCATAGGGCACTGTGTCATATAAACGCAGTGTTATCTTGATCGTTTACACATGAAGGAAAGGTGATCAGGCCTCCGCTTCAGGTACCAGTCCATGGTAGTATTGAATAAATATTACAATGATTAAAGAAAACACTTGTTTTTTACCACTTGAGTTTTATTATGGACTACATGTTTCAGAAGTTAAACTGCCATCATTCAGGTCTGTATAATATTTTACCACAAAGTTAATGCCGAAACAATAAATAAAATAATAAATATTACAGTCAATAAATCACTATTTATTTAACCCTCCTTGGGAATCGAACCCGGGACCTCCAGAACGGTAGCCGAGAGTGCTGACCATTACACTACGGAGGCAGACTTCCCGAAGACGAAAAATATTTCATTAAAAACACCATAAACATCAATTCAGACGATTAAATTCCAGTGCCATAAAATATTCTCTAAATATGTACTTTTCGGAGCTTAGATCTACCATATCACGGGAAAAAAATCGCTCGACTGCCTAATAACTCAGTTTTATCAGCCCGGCGCGCCTTAACCTGAGCAAATTAATTACTCTTACCTACACTGTGTACGAGAAACTAATTTGCTTAGCCCTGGTTTGGGGCCAACGTGCCTCGGGCGAAAAGCACACTTGCATAGAAAGAACGTTTGAATATTTCATTTTTGATTAATAATTGCTCATATTTTTTCTAGATCTTAATGCTATATGAAGTGTGGAGGTTTTATGTGTTAATTTTAAATCAAACACACATTTTTTGAGTCTACTATGTTGTATTCTAACAAAAACACATTTAAAAAATTATATTGTCACAATTGTTTCGCCTTGTTAGGGCATTATCAAACGACATTCGTTTGATAATTTTTTTATTTTTTTTTATCCGGGAATTGTACAGCTTACATATAAAAAAAATTATATAATAAACAATAGTTACATTAACAATAATAGACATTACATTACATTAACAAAAAATAGTTACGTTAAAAAAAGCCAATTAAACAATTCCACATTTATGTTATAAAACTATTAAAAAACATTCAGAGATTAAAAAAAGGGTATTATATAAAATAATAGATTTGGTAGGAAGGAGAAGGAAAGGAGAGGATATTACATAATCTGGGACATAATAATCCATCCTTTAAGCTTAAAAGTACTTAAGATTGAATAATGCCCTAACAAGACGAAAAAATTGTCACAATTTCAATTTTTTATGTGTTTTTTTAACAAAATACAACTTAGTAGACTCAACAAAATCTGTGTTTGATTTAAAATTAATACATAAATTAAAATGGAGTTCTACAAATTAAACTCCAAATCAATAAATAAATAAGTGTGGGGGTCCTCGCCAAAACGTTACATTTCCATTATAAATGATTTAAAGTACTCAGGAATTCTACCTTGTAAAATTGCTACGTTTTGGTGCCATTTAATGATTTCATATTGATTGAACACAGGATTGGTCACGTTTTGTCACAATTTTAATTAAGATTTCGATATAATACAGTAAACAGAACAGATTTGCATTTAAAGGATTTTTAGTGCAATATTGGAAATGTAACATTTTGGTGAGGACCTCCACAAGTGTAACGTAATAATAATTTACTCACCAACATTTTTTTGATAATAAAACTAAACTTTAAATATCATTAGCCAACTTTTACAACATTTTGAGTGTGTCAAAATACTTGTTAACAAATCTGCGTTTTCTCAACTTTGTAGTGATTTTTACATTTTGGCATTTCAACATAGATGTAGAAGAACATAAAAGTCTGCATATTCATAGAGTTAATGACCTGTCAAAGGCTGGTAAAGTGATCACTTTACACAAGTATAACATTTACCATTCTACCCGTGATTGACAACCACACTACTGTTTTTTTTGTTGTAATTCATACACTTAATTTAATTTAATAAAATAAATTCGATCAACAATAAAATTTTAAACTGCAATTGATACAATTTCAAGTATAAATGTAAAGTTGGTTTTTGAAGTCTGGGTATTTCCCGGGCTTATGACCTGTCATAAGCTGGTTAAGTGATTACTTTACACGCATGCATATCTTTAGGCGTTTCCTAGTATGTGGGTTTGGATCTTGCATTCATTCAAAATAAAAGGATTTCTTCTAAATAAAAGCTTTCTCAATCACACATAGATGGCTGTGGTGAACTCAAATGTTACGTGACATATCTAGGAGCTTAAAAATTGGAGTAGTGTGGGTGTCTATCATGGGTAGAATTGGGAATGTTAAGTGATCTTTTAACCAACCTATGACAGGTCATAAGCTCTGTAAATACCCAGACTTCCATATTCTTATTCATCTACATATATTGAGATATTAAACAACAGCAAAAAATTCAATGAAAAAAGCAATTTTTTAATTGAAAAAAATTCAAATTAAAAATAACTAATTAAATTCAACTACAAGTTCACTTTTATAAATATGCCCATTGTGATTCATTTGTTTTCTCTCTCTCTTTAAAATTTTAGTTCTTATAAATGTCAGAACGTAACAATTTTACTTTAGTCAAAATTTGACCTGATGATGGAATGATTATTCCAAAACCGGGAGTCACGAAGTAGCGTTTAATAAAGTGGTATTACACAAAGTGAACGACGATTGATAAGGTGAGTGTTATATTACCATACCACAAAGAAAACATGTTTTCAATATACTAAATTTGTTTTTTTAAACTTTGAGGTTACAAGGGATTTGAGTTTATATGGTTGCATTATATTCGAGGCCGTATTATGTTCTAGACCAGGCCTGGACAATCCGCGGCCCGCAGCCCGCGACGCCTCTGCGTGCGGCCCGCGGCGCCTTTAGGTGTGGCTTGCGGTCATGTGATGATTTTTTTGTATATTTTTTTATTTTATGATGAAGTATACTATTATTAAAAAACTTTTTGTAATTAAATTTGTACAATTTCAACTACAAAACTACAATTTCAACAGAAAATTTCCGAATATAAGACTTTTTGCTCAAAAAATTATTGTCTTTGGATCACATACGTTTGTGAAGCTTTTTTTCAAAAATGATGTAAAATTATAATAAAAACAGGGCGTCAATGATAGACGCAAATAAATTTAAAAAAAAACATTTTAGTAATAAAATTTTTTCGTCGTAATTTTATAGTTAATTTGTAAATTTTTTATTTTTTCGCAGAAAAATGAATTTAATTTTTATTATGTTTATATGTGTGGCCCGGGGTGCAATTTGGGTTTGCCAGGCCTGTTTTAGACAATCGGTTTATACCGACGTTTGATTTTTCTTTCTTCTTTTCGTCAAAGCGCTTGAGAAAAATATTTTATGTCCGTGTTTATTCGTAAAGCTCAGTACTTTGAATTCATATTTCTACCTTTTGACATTTAAAAAACCTTTTGTCTTTTTGCCCGTAATTTAATGATACCACGCAAACCGTCTGACTCAGGAAGGGAAACAGCTTCCGGGTTCAAATTCATAATAGGCAGTTGGCTTGGCATTAAATTAAATTTTCATGGAAATTGCATTTTTATATATAATATTAAATTCACTTTGATGTAAGCTTTTCAAGCTTTACGAGTTGGCATATTATGTTATGTAACTTATTACATTATAAAAATGTCATTCATTACGCATAAATTTAAACCTTTATGCAGATTACAAACAGTTAACCCCCATATATCGTTGAGATAAGTACCGCATTATCGGAGAAAGCGTTTGAGAGTGCAAATGTTTTTAAACTATATTTTAATATTATTTTTTGACTGCTCATCAAATATGAAGAAGAATATGGAAGTCTGGAAGCAGATCAAAGAGTTTCTGCTCAATAAAAAGCTTCTTTTCATCTCACCAATAGATGTTTCTAGTGAAGTTCTAGTGATTCAAGAACAACGTTTCGAAATTGGTTCATATGTATTAATAACTTCCAAGAATTTGAGTAGGGTGGTTGTTTATAATAGGTAGAATTGGTGAATGTTACACGTGTTTAAAGTGATCATTTAAACCAGCCTATGATGGTTGTCAGCCCCGTAAATACTTAGATTTACATATTCTTCTTCACCTTTGACGAGATGTCAAAAAATAATACGTTTCACTTAGTAAATACCACTTTTTATGAAATTGTGGTATATACCAAGTAAAACATAAATGAAATTTAAATGGATAAATATTACCGCAAAGTGTAAAAATAACTCATTTAATTGGTCATAATCCAGATTTGTGAACAAGTATTTGGACACACTCAAAATGTTGTAATTTTTTTTTTAATTAATAATAATTATCATAATGTAAACACAGTTTTTTTTTTAAATCAACCTGTTCTTTTATTTTTTATGTGATAACAGAGCAAAAGTCGCCCGAATTACGTATGTTGGGATAATCATGCGGTGAAAGTTATTTAAATAAGGTTCAAAGGAGGTTCTATATTAATCCCTTTGACATTTCACCTGCCGCCGCCCTCGTGGGATCTCGCTTGTTCGAAATTTGCGACCACGAACCTGTTTTAGTTCGAGCATAATACACACTGACACATTTTGTTTCTCAACATTTGCTAAGCCACTTTTTTTAATTTGATCGCGTCATTTAACCTGACATTACCCTCTGCGTTTACGTTAAGCACTTGACAAAAGTCGTTTGAATTTTTTTTAACCATTGTGTTTTGTAGATAGATAATAAATAATTAATTTTATCTTCTTGTATAGTGAAATAAATTTGTAGAATTGTCTTGTTTTTGTTAAATATGGTACTATTTCGGCTAGCGAGTTAAATTCGTTCTACGAATCAATTTTCGTTTCGCTTCCATACCGTTTTATGGAAGTGTAACGTAGACTATTGACCAGGGAGAAAGGGCTTGGCTGGAGGTGTTTAAGATGTGGTACTAGATGGATGGAATTCATTGGTGATCACCCAACAACCGTATGACAGGTTATAAGCCTTGTGAAAACCCAGACTTCTATTTTCTTCTTCATCTACGTTGAGATGTCAACTATTGTGATAATATTTGCTCAAAGTATCGTCATTGGTTTAACGGGCGTAAAGATAGCTTTATATATTTATAATTGCTAATAATTTTTCTTTTTCGCACAAACGGTTTTGTTGGTCTTTTGTACTTCCAGGGTTATATGTATGGATACATCGCTCGCTCCTTTCAAGAACGTCATAAATAAAATAAAAAGATTTTTCAGGAGAACGTTTTTAAAGTTTAAAAATATAATACAATGTATTAAAAATAAGTATCAAGCCACCACTTGATTTTTTTACTGTGCAACAAATCTTTTTAAGGGAAAGCCTGAAGGTTTTTTCTCCATTTGAAAAATATTTAGTATATTTAAAAAAATAAATAAACAATTTCAAAATGCAAAAACAACACTTATTGCCCTGTGGCGGGTAAATATTTAGTTAAAAACATACCTCTTTTGCTGGGATATAGTACATTTTCTGGGCATTCCGAAAAGATGCACAACTGAAAATTGATGATTTTTTATTTATGACGTTTTTGAAAGGAGTGAGCGACATAAGCATTAAAAAAACTCTAATTATTTTGACACGGTTTTGAGATATCTGCCACCCATAACATAGATGAATTAAGAAGTTTCAACGTACTGTAAGAATTAAATAGGTCGGAAAGGGTAAAGAAGAAATAATTACCTACTTCCGAGTATATCCGAATAAAAAGCTTAAATAGTTCTTGTAGGATGTATTTATTTTTACGACTTTTAAAAAAACTTGGTTTTTGTTGTTTCTATTACATGTATTAAACATTGCCCAAACGGAAAATAAATTAAATTTTATTTGCTTTTCTAAATGGTCCATCTTCTTAGTGAAGCTGTTCACACAATTGGATAATATGCATACTGAATTCGGTTCATTAAGAATGTCGAAAAATATATATTTATTATATATATTGAATAAAAATATGAAATTGAAGACGTTGTTCTATTATAATTTTAAATAAAAAAATAAACACTTGTTTAAAACCATAATTTTTTGTTTATTAATATAAACACATCTAGTTTTGAGAACTACGAATTTTCAAGAAACTTGTCACGTTGACATTAATAAACTCATAATGTGGCCTTATACAAGTGTTTCTTTTTGAATACATCAAATGGATGCTAAATCGATAAGTATTATAATATTATTTTATACTATTGAACTGAATGGTCAGATAACTTTTTTTTAAAGGAATAATTCGCAAAGCTTCTACGTTTTCAGAGGTTTGTCTGCAGGGCGGATAGTAAAGATAGGGAAGGTAAATGTGAAAAACACATCACAAACAAACAGACCAATTCAAAAAAGCTTTCGTGAATTTGTTTCGAAATTGGCGGGAATCGAACCCGCGACGCCAGTTTCACAGTTGAGCGTCTACTGAACTACACCACGGCGCCTGACACATATTTATTAAAATAAATGCCTTTTAAACATATGTATACGAAAAAAATATATTTGTTTTTCGGGGTCTAATTACAAAATACTTCGTAAACGATTTCTCTTTAAATCCGTCGGGATTTCCAAAATTTTGAAACGTGATACAAAAATAAGAGGTTCAGATGTTTTCAGGTGCCTTTTCAGGGTTCCAAATTGGTATCCTAAACAAACAAAATCTTCTAAATACATCGTGAGGGAAAGTAAATTGGGCGGATTTCTCTGCCTAAAACTTTCAGCTGAAAGTTCAAATTGAGTTACAAATTTGGATACAAAACTTCTAACTTCAATTTCTGAAAATATTTCAGGCTGCGACACGTATGTTCCCGTTTATTAACATCAATATTTCAGTGATTAAATTCAATTTATTTTTTTATTTTTTTTATTCGCTTTATATTTTTGTTAACAAATTTTGGATTTTTCTCGACTTGAGAATTATTTAAATGAAGATTTTTTCATTGATATCTCAATAAAAGAATATAGAAATATTGGCATCTACTTATACTAGTACAAATATTATGTTTGATGATGATATCTGCTGATAAAAACTTCTATTTTTAACCATAAATGTTGCCAAAAAAGTAGAACGCGAGAAATGTTTTCAATTGAAGTATAAATAAATACAACATCCTAAATTTGAGTAATGTGGATGTCAATCATGGATACAACGGTGAATGTTTCTCTTGTATAAAGTTATTACTTGAATCATCAAATGAGAGGTAGTAAGCCCTGTAAATGCCCAGTCTCGTTTTCTTTCGTTTACGCCGAAATATCAATAAAAAAAAATTCAACATGTTTAAAAATCCATTTTTAATTTATCGTAGTAGGCTTCATCTGTAAACCATAAAAAATCGAGTGTTAATAATGTCCATCATTGTTGTATAATGGTTAACACGTTAAGCTACTGCGTCGAACTCGATTCCCAAAGCGGGTCAAAATAAATTTAAGTGATATTATGAATTATATTTTTTCAATGAAAACATTTTTTGTTAATAAGTTGAATTTTTTGAAATAAAAATCATCTTGAAAACTGTAATAATTTTTAATTATTACACTGGAGTGGTACCTGAAGCGCAGTAGGTAATGATATCTTGCCTTCATGTAAGAAATGACCAAGATGAGACATTAAGTTAATTTCATGCAGTACCTTATGCACCAGTTGGTACGGATAAGTGCAGAGGAGAAAAAGCCAATTCTAAATTCATCCAAATCCTTGTGTTCTTCATTTCCAATTTTAATAAAAATTAATAATCAAATACGAAACATTATTTTGATTCATTTCAATGAAAAATATTTAAATAAAGCTATTTTTTTCTTTGATTTTTAATGACTTCATTTTTGTTTTAATTTTTAATGCGACCTGAATTTTAAGGAAACGTCATTTTCACACAACTTTTTATTATAAAAGCAAAGTGGTTCCTTAATTAAGCGGTAGGGGTGAAGACAAATACCGCCTTAAACGCGTTTTATTCAAACTGCTCTCATAATCACACTTTCTAAAGTTTTTTTGTTTATATCGTGGAAACAATCTATCAAAAAATACCACTACAAAGAAAAAATACAATTATCAAATTCCACAAAAATATTGTATCTCTTTTGTTAAATACAATGAAAACTAATAATAAATAATAAAACCCTTATCCGCACCCCAATGGTGTATAAGGCACTGTGTCATATTAACGCAGTGTTATCTTGATAGTTTACACATGAAGGAAAGGTGATCAGCCCTCCGCTTCAGGTACCAGTCCATGGTAATATTGAATAAATATTACAGTAAAAAAATCACTTATATTTATTTTACCCCCCTTGGTAATCGAACCCGGGACCTCCAGAACGGTAGCCGAGCGTGCTGACCATCACACTACGGAGGCGGACAAAATGAAAACTAAACGCCTAGATATTTGAATCTGAAATACTTTTCTAGACAAGTTAGTACTTGGTTTCGTCAAAATGTTTTATGTTTGTATTCCAAATTTAAAATAAAGTATCGTAAAAAATACCCTTGGTAGGATTTTTTGTAGTGCACTGAATAGCCTTAAATGTGAATTTACAAATGAGAATTATTCATAAATTAATGTTGCCATAACAACATGATTGCTTATAACATTTTGAGTGTGTCCAAATACTTGTTCACAAAATCTGGATTATCTCCAATTACAGGAGTTATTTTCAAATTGTAATAGGAGATAATCCAGATTTTGTGAACAAGTATTTGGACACACTCAAAATGTTGTAAATAAATTATCTGGTCAAATTATAAGCTTAAATAATAAAAATGAAAATGGTATTTTCTAGCGTTTCTCATGTGTGTGATTATAATCCAGGATTCGGACCTCACATACTAATATAAGAGTTTCTGCTTAATAAAAGAGCTTCTTTACATCTCACCAATAGATGTCTCTAGTGAAGTTCTAGTGATTCAAGAACAAGGTTTCTAAATTGGTTCATATATATATAGAACTTCCAAGAATTTGAGTAGTGTGGTTGTCAATAATGGGTAGAATTGGTGAATGTTACACGTGTGTAAAGTGATCACTTAAACCAGCCGATGACGGTCGTCAGCCCCGTAAATGCCCATACTTCCATATTCTTCTTCATCTTCGATGAGATGTCAAAAAATAATATGATTACTTATGGTTATTTGAATGAAAGAACGGCTGACGCTAGTGGATCGATGATGTGAAAATTCTCTATGGCACGGCTGAAGTATTTACTTATTTAGGAGCTAACCTGAGGCATTATTGAATGCCTCGGGTCAGTGAAATGTAACGATTTTTTTCCGATTTCAATTTACAAATATTTTTGGTTTTAACATATTTTACGTAGAAAGGGAAACAAAAGTCCAAGAGTAATTTTCTCATTTTTTTTTTAATCTTCCCCTTTTATTTATTATTTTTCAAATATGTAATCTTTTTATTTGGAACTAACTGTATCCGGCCACAATTTGCTGAGACTCAGTCGGGTCAAATATAAAATATATAAAAATAAATCACACGCAATTCATACGTTAATTTTGCAATGAAAATATTTTTTAAAAATTAATGAAAAAACAATATAGTCAAAAACATTGAAAATGCTGTGAAAGTGAAAGTGCCAACATGCACGCTGTCATGTCATGTCAATGATAAATATAAAGTATCATGTTTTTATCAGACGGCGCTGCCATTACGGTAAAAATCAATGAATTATGTTTTTACCTGGCACAGGTAAAAAACATGCACGTATAAAAACATACAAAATATACTTACATATATAAAAATACGAATATGTTTCGATGCAACCTTGTTGCTAAAATTCAAAGCAATCGGTGAAATTTAGATGATTTAAGATTTTGAACAAAGGAATATTTACATTCATTTTTTAATAAATATATACATTTATTTTAATGCAGTTTCTTGTTCACTTTCCCGCCATTTTCATGTCTCGTTTTAAAAATAAATCTCTTAGAAGTAATACGAAAATAATTCCCTACTTACATTTAAATGGTTATGTAAATTTGGTTAAATGGCCACTTAAATCAAAGAATTACATAAGGAAAGATAAGTCCATAGAAATTGTGTAGATTTATCGTGGGTTTATGGTTATCATATATTGAACAAAGGAGAAAACTTTTGACAGGGGTTCCTACCTAGCGGCCAAGAAAATATAATTGCCATTGTTTCATTTCGGATATGACTTGCTACGCCGTGCATAACGGAGTAAATCCACATACATACGTATAATCCACATACGTAAATCCACATACGTATAATACGTGCGCGAGATAACAAAGTAAAATACAGTAAAACCTCGATATAACGACCTACTTAGGGGGAGGGGTTGAAGCCGAAAGATCGTTGTTTAAAAATAAATCAAAAAAACGTTTTTTTTTAAATGAGCCCCGCATATTGATGTAAATAAACAATAAAAAACACAAACGAAATTCTATTTATTTATGGATTTGGCGCTTAATTTTTGGAACTCCATTTTAACTTTTATTATATATCAAGCTTTACTTAATTGTATTTTATTATTGAAAACACATACAAATAAAATTCTACTTATTGTATAATTAAAATTTAACTATGTTTTAAAGTCACTAAAATCACTTTGCTTTATAGTGATTTTAAAACAAAGTTACATTTTAATTATAAAAAGGAAAATCACAAAGTGCTTCAAATTACATATAAATTATATTTTATTTACTGTCTTCGGACACATATCGTTAAGAAACGTTGCTGTTTGATATAGACGCGCTAGCTTTCGGTAATCCTGCTTTGAAAAAATAATCAAATTTTGTCACATATCGCTCACTCCTTTCAACAACGTCTTTTATAAAAAAAAACTTGATTTTTCAGGAGATCGTTTTTAAAGTTTAAGAATATAATGAAATGTATTAAAAATAAATATCGAGCCTCTTATTGAACTTTTTACTGTGTAACAGATCTTTTAAGGTAAAACCTGAAGGTTTTTTCTCTATTTGAAAAATATTTGGTATATTTAAAAAAATTATAAAACAATACCTTTTCTTTAAAATGCAAAAACAACACTTGCTGCACTGTAATTAAAAATATGCCGCTTTTGCTGGGATAAAGTACATTTTCTGGGCATTCCAAAAACATGCATAACTGAAAAATGACGATTTTTGAAATATGACGTTGTTGAAAGGAGTGAGCGATGTGGCGACACTTTATTTAAGCATGTATAATATTAAAAATGGGTTTTTATTTTTTTATTAAATTTTACCAGATTTTTTGTAAGTTAAATACGAAGTTCCTTCAATTGTATCGAACCCATTATACCGAACTTTTACTGGATATGGTGTGGAACGAAATAAGTGGACTTGCAGCTTATTAAAAAAAGTTTAAAAAATCCGGTTTGAGTAAAAAGGCAAAGTAATGGAGTTTTGGATATTGAAATTTAAAAAATAATCTCAAATAAGGTACGAGTATTTATTACAATTTTTTTATGATCACATCATTTTTGAGTATGTCCAAATCCTTGTTCACAAATCTGGATTTCTCAACTTAGTAATTTTTGCATGAAAAATAATTCCAAAGAAGAGAAAATCCCAGATTTGTGAACAAGGATTTGGACACAACAAAAGATAGTGTGAATAAAATTAGCCGATTAAAATAATATTTCCATTATTTCTTTTTCATTCCAACCCTTATCCGCAACCCAATGGTGCATAGGACACTGCATCATACAAACGCAGTGTTATGTTGATTGTTAACACATGAAGAAAAGGTGATCAGCTCTCCGCTTCGGGTACCAGTTCAGGGTTATATGGAATAAATATTAGAGTGAAAAAAAGGAGGTCCCGGGTTCGATTCAAAGGGGGGTCAAATAAAAAAAAGTAAAAAGCTCCATCATAATTTTAAATCATCTTTCAAGCGTTTCCCAGATTGTTTAATAATCTGGGTAGAATTATGCGTGCATCAAAATAAAATGGTCGGCTAAATGAAAGCTTTCTCAAACCAACCAAAGATAGCTCCAGCGACTCACACATAAAGCGTATGATATGTGTAGGAATTCCAAGAACGTATGAGGAGATACATGAATTTGAAAGTGCCGGAGATTGTTATCAAAGACAGATTGGTATTGTATTTTATACTATGCCTAACCGCTTGGTAGTTAGTTAGTCAAGAATCATCTTGCAATATCCCTTATTAGTTTAATTGAAAACCCCTGACAAAATATTAGACTGTGGTAAAGAAATTCAACGTATTTTATTTCACAGAACTTGAATGTAAAGATAGTAATGTTATTTTCTCTTCAATTAATGAGAAATAAACAAACTAAAATAAATTTACATGTTGAATGGTCTTTGCCAGGGAAAGAGTTAAAATAAACATTTTTTACTAAACAATTCGTTGGTTTATATTTTTTATGCTCTGTAACAATTTTCATATATAAATTAATGGTCCTGTAATAGGCTTGCCCGTTCCAAGAAACAATTAAATTATTTACTACTACTACTACTACTACTACTACTACTACTACCATCACGCCGTTTCCCCGCAGGGGTAGGCAGAGAGGATGGAACGCCACACTCTTCTGTACTGACATACACTCCTAGCCTCCTTCACATCCATACATCTAGTCATACATGCCCTCCGATTACGCAGACTTTTGACACCGCCAGATTTTAGGTTCTGATTGATCTGATCGTGCCAAGTCTTTTTCGGTCGTCCACGTTCTGTTTTTCCTCTCACATTCGCCACATATATTTTCTTAGTCATTCTCTCGCTATCCATTCTCTCCACATGTCCATACCACCGCAAAGAGCTCTTTCTAATCTTTTCAATTATTCCTCGTTCAGCCTTACATTCCTTTCTTATATCGTCGTTTTTAATTCTGTCATACAATGATTTTCCACACATTCGTCTGAGGGAGCGCATTTCAACAGCATTCACTCTGCTTTCATCCTTCCTTTGCCAGTTCCATGTTTCGCTTCCATACATTAGTGTCGGTACTAGCACGCCGTTGTGAACCGCTAGCTTGGCTTCCATGGATATATTCTTATTCCCAATCACTCTGTTAAAAGCACCATTTATTCTATTCCCTGCATTCACTCTTCTCTCAATATCCTTATCCACTTTTCCATCCCTTGTGAACATGCTTCCTAGATATAAAAATTCTTGCACCTGTTCTAGGGATTCATTGTGCACGATAATCTTGCATTCTGTCAAATCTTTCTCTCTTTCAAACACCATGACCTTTGACTTACCTTCATTCATTGCCAGATCATTTTCCATACATACATCATACATTCTTGACACTATTAGTTGCAAGTCCTCCGCGCTGCTCGCTAGCAGTACGGCGTCATCCGCATACAGCAAGCAACTAACAGTTATATTCATCATTTTCGCTCCGACTCCCATACTTTCAATCTCTTTCATACAATGGTCCATATAGAGATTAAACAACCATGGTGACATTACACATCCCTGCTTTACGCCTTTGGATATTGCAAACCATGATGTAATGTCCCCATTCACTCTTATACTAGCTGTGCTGCCCTCGTAGAGGGAAGCAACTGCTTGTATAAGTTTATTGTCTACTCCATATTTTCCAGCACGCTCCATAATTTTATCCTATCAACCTTATCATACGCTTTCTGCAAATCCACGAAAGCACAGAAGAGTTTCTGATTTTTAGCCAAAAACTTTTCCGTCAGCATTCGTAGTGCAAAAATTTGATCTGTGCAACCTCTTCCACTCATAAAAGCACCTTGCACATCCCAAATCCGTTCTTTCGTCACCATTTTAACTCATTTGTTATATATGTATATGTATGTTCTATCAATGCACCCTAGAAATCGCTCACACTCTTTTGCATGCATTTAAAGATTTAAAAAAAAAATCCATCTTATTTTTATAATAAAAAAATGTGTATTATTTGTAACACTTTTTTTTCTTTTATTTTTTTTTTGATTATTGAAGTTTGGTGTTATCATCGTCTAATTTCTAATCTCACTATTTTCTCTTGTGATTTTTTTTATCATTGATAATAACGCTAATACAATCAGTTTCCGATAATCTCTTACTGCATAGCTAAAATTGCATTTAATTTTTTATTAAGTTATACACTAAGGCCCAGTATTAGTTAGGTCCAACTTGATTTTCTGTAAATCCTGGTAACATTTTAAATAATTGATTTTTTTTCTTTGAATACTAATTTTCGCATTAAAAAACGAAATTTTTCTTCGAAATAATTACATATATGGTTTCGAAAGAAAAAAAGTTATTGAAAGGTAAGGATTCGAAAAAATAAAGAAAATTATTTTTTCTAAAAACATATTTTTTTTATAATGTATTTACATATTATATATTCTAAAAAATAAGAAATATCCAATATACATTCTTTAAAAAATCAGACGTGAACAGACATCGCTCACTCCTTTCAAGAACGTCATAAATCGAAAATCACCAATTTTCGGTTGTGCATGTTTTCGGAATGCCCAGAAAATGTACTACATATATCCCAGCAAAAGAGGCATATTTTTAACCTAATATGTACCCGCTATAGGACAGAAAATGTTGTTATAGAATTTTGATGAAAAGGCATTGTTTAATCATTTTTTTAAATATCCTAAATATTTTTCAAATGGAGAAAAAACCCTCAGGTTTTATCTAAAAAGATCTGTTGCACAGTAAAAAGTTCAATGAGTGACTTGATATTTATTTTTAATATATTGTGTTATATTTTTAAACATTAAAAACGTTCTCCTGAAAAATCTAGTTTTTTTGATTTATGACGTTCTTGAAAAGCGAAAAAGTCGAGTGAGCGACATGTGACGCCTCCGGTAGTCCCCGAGATGGAATGAATTATTTTTGCGAATATGCACGTTAATCAGATGCGTACGTCAATGTTTGTTTCTAAGTTACATTTGGCAGAAAGCCAATGCGTTTTTGTTACATTTCATATTTTATCGTATTTTTACACCATGTAAATAAATGTCATGGATAACGCTCACACACCTATATTCCGTTAAGTAAAGGTCAGTAGCTTCGCAAGTGTTAAGTCAACTGTTAACCATGGCTTATAAATATTTACATATAGAGTATACCTTACACCAGAGGTGCTCAAAGTGTGCTTCGCCGAGCCCGGGGGCTTCGCGAGGTCTCTGCGAGGGATTGTTTTCTTTGGCAATAGCGAAAGTTTTATTTTAACACTGAATGAGTTCGTTTGTCGAGTTTTGCATTCAACCTACTATCATCCTTATTTTTTCCAGATCCATGCTTCAGTTCCATACATTAGGGTTGAATACATATTATAACATATTATTTCTTACCTTACGTTTTTTATATTATCTCATTTGTATTTTTTTGTATTCTCAGTTATATTTTCTCATTTATGTCTTTTTAATAGGCTTCTTACCTTATGTTTTTTTTATATTCTCATTTGTATTCTCAGTTATATTTTCTCCATTCACTACTAATGTTTTTTTTTATTTGTTTCTTTGGGACATGCTTCATACCCTATTTATTATACCAGTTTATTGTTTTACATTTCACCATGTATGTATTAGTTTTGTTTAATTTTTAATCTTTTTTTAAACTTTGTTATTTGTGTTTCAGTCTTATTAACCTTAATTTTATGTCCCGAAATGAGAAAATGAAATTTTTTATCGGGAATATTATATGGGACTTATGTTTGTAATATGTTTTGAAGATAAATAATTAAAATGGAAACTATTTTTTCAATTTACAGTATTATTTTGTGTATTGCGTGTATTGTGTATTTACTATTGTAGAAGTCAGTAAAGTGTTTAGTGTATAGGGTATAGTGTTCGTATTTTTGTATTATTTTCATATATTACAATTGAATTATGAACATCGAATCGGATTTTGTTTTTATTTAAGGGATCCGTAAAATATTTGACATTTCAAAAGGGTCCGTCGTTGAAAATGTTTGAGAACCTCTACTTTAGATATTTCATACGGTGGGAAAGCGTTTTTATAGGAACGTTAAAACAAATCATTTCCGTTTTCTATCAATATTTTTTTGAATATAAATACATGCAAACACTGGTGGTACGCATTTCCGTTTGCGTTTTCAGTTAGAGGCAAAAAGGGTTACAAATAAATTATCTGAAATTGCGTGGTGTAATGGTTAGCTTGTTTAGCTTCTGTGCTGGAGGTCCCAGGTTCGATCAGAAGGGGGTTGAAATAAATATTAGTGATTTTACACTCTGATTTTTTCATAAATAATTCCCTGGGCTGGTCCCTGAAGCGCAGGTGTGATCACCTTTCCTTCATGTGTTAACGTCACTGATCAATATCACTAGTCTGTTTTCGGTTAGTTGGAGGATATTGCTTTTTAGCAATAAACCCCGCCAATACACTTATTTATTTTTTATACATGAGGTTTAAATAAATAAAAATAAATAATAAAAAAAATGGTGAATGTTACACGTGTGTAAAGTGATAACTTAAACCAGCCTATGACGGTCGCAAGCCCCGTGAATGCCCAGACTACCATATTATTCCTTATCTTTGCTGAGATGTCATAAAATAATATTTTGTAAACTGTTTAGCTTACAAAGTATTTTTCTTTTTATATCCAGATGATTTTAATATGAAAGCACATCAATTTACCTTTTATCCGCTACGTTTAATGAACTTATTTTATATTCTAGAGCTTAAGCGCTAACTAAGGAAGGTTAGTGTACAGTTTACGATATCAATTAATTATTTTTTTAGCGAAATTAAAATAATATAGTTCCCTTGAGCAATTCTCGCTGTATTAATTTTCAGACGAAAGGTTATTGCTTCATTTCTCTTAAATTACTTTAAAAAAACTTAAAAGTATCACATAAATTATCAAAATAATAAATTAAATGAAAAATTTAATTTATTGATTCGGCAATTCATTTGTGGTAATATTTAAACGTTTTGAATTAAAGTTAAACGTGGAAAATAACACTATTTAAAAGTGGTATTTTTTTCATTATTACATTACGTACATTCCATATCTGCCTTCATACTCCACCTCAAGGTTATAAATAAAAATAAATAAATAAAAAACTATAAACTCGAAAAATATGTAGACTGTAAATACGAAACTATGTGTTTTTAGTATATACATATTATATTATTATATTCTCAATATTATTAATATTTAAAGCATTTACTTTGTGGATAGTCATTTTAGTTATTTTTATTTACAAAAAGGTTAATAATATTACTTTATAACCACTCACCGAGATTTTTATGTCTACCGGTTTCGAGACGTACCCGTCTCTTCGTCAGGACAATCACTACTACAGCATGCAAACAATACTACCTTTCACTACCATAGCACTATTTACACACTTAAAACTACACAAAATGTTTAACACACGCGATTTTTGGTCGACCCGAAGACCAACATGCACTTAAGGTTTCAGCACAAACATGCGTTAAGAGCCGAGGTTATACATACACTAGGGTTTAATATATTATTGAACCAGCTTAACCGAATTTGAATCAAATAATGGACTATAAGTAAAACTTATAGTATACGCATGTTGGTCTTCGGGTCGACCAAAAATCGCACGTGTTAAACATTTTGTGTAGTTTTAAGTGTGTAAATAGTGCTATGGTAGTGAAGGGTAGTATTGTTTGCATGCCGTGGTAGTGATTGTCCTGACAAAGAGACGGGTACGTCTCGAAACCGGTAGACTTAAATATCTCGGTGAGTGTTTATATACTAAAATTATAAACCTTTTAGTAAAAAAAAAGTTTTATATCATTTTAAAAAAAACTTCTTTGTCTTCGTTGAAATACGATAAGACATTTTTCAGAACAAGGTTTTTAAAATATCTACGATAACAAAACGTCTTTAATTTTTGTCAGATTTTGACTCGTAGTTTTATCTAAAATAATCTTAATTTATATTATCCGTATACACAGCGAACGCGATACGATCATGTAAATAAACACAGTATAATAAAAACTCGGTTTATTTGTATTCATCCAGCAATACCAATGATTTATTTCTGGAGTATTATTCACAAATAAGATGTTTGGAGTTTTATTAGGATAAAACATCAGTCAAAACATCGGCTCACAATCCTTTGTTACTAGAATACAAATATTGACATCTTTTACGTTGTTAACCCTCGATCTACCGCCAAGAAAAACTATAGTTAACTACCGTTATGGGTCTAATGGACCCTTATGCAAAGTTTAGTAATTTCTTTACTCGTAATCCTAGTGTACGTTGTTGTTCTTCTCCCTTTTATTCCTTATTACTGAAGGATATGACTCTTATCGAAGCAATTCAATTCAATTTAATTTTTTCAATAATTAATATATACAATACATGACAAACTTACATTTATTAATTAACTTACATATTATTTATATAAATTATAAAGTAAATTTTATTAAAATAAGTAACAAGTCAAAATGTACAAAGACTCTTGTCAAAGTAGTAGAGGAATCCCGCTTCGGAATACTCTCTCAAACACATAGAACAGATCAATATCCGGCGTAATATTCTTCAGTATAGCAGAAGCTCTTCCTACAGGCATAACTACCGGCAGGTTGATCCCGTTTATAGGAATGTGAAACAATCTATGCCGACGCTGTCTTAGGTAACTATCGAGAACATACAAACCAATGCTCCGCATAATTTCAGGATTATCGATCTCACCGCGTATCAATCTATAAATTGCGTAATCAAATACACATTTGTTCTTGTCTCTAAACTATTATATCTAAGCATACCCTGTAGAAACTCATGTAGGTAGAACCAACGATAATACCCATACTCTCTCATATAGAGATACCTACCTCAGAAAATTCTTTTGGACTTACACATTCCGCAATGACTCTTCTCTAGTTATCCCTTGACTGCACTGCACTTAGCGCTCAAACAACCAATGTGCCTACTCGGCTGTCCAAACTTAAAACACAGTAAGGGACACATTTTTTTTGTAGTACGTTTTTTTGCATTTTTGGACTAAGTAGAATCTACTGAGTCCAAAATGCAAAAAAAACGTACTACAAAAAAAATGTCATTTACTGTGTTTTGAATTTGGACAGCCGTACTGCTGTCTTAACTTATATCTATCTCTCTATCGTGTAGACATCTCCATATATTTTTGTTTCCTGCATATAGTTTACATATCATATTTAGAGTTTCAACCGAACACTTATAGTTACAATAAACCCAACATTGACATTTCGAAACGGGCCCATAGGACCCGCTTGTTAGATAGAGGGTAAAGAGTCCTACGAATTTGAGAAGAAAAAAAAATAGTACAAATGAATGCCACCGTAAGTACTCCAGCCTTTGCCTCTTTTTCTCCCAACTGACGCTCACTTCAACATTAGTTACTGATGCGAGGCCAAATGATGTATGAGGATATTTATCAGTGTAATATTTGTTTATCTACCATCATAAATGGTGTCATAAGCTGCGCGTCAGTTGGGGTCTATGAGGGAAACCGCGTCGTTATAACGTGTACAAAAATCAAGAGAAATATCGCGTCACCAAAATATTACAAGTTTTTGCAGACAGAACGATGTTTATTAAATAAACACATGTCGCTCACTCCTTTCAAGAACGTCATAAATCAAAAATCGACAATTTTCAGTTGTGCATGTTTTCAGAATGCCCAGAAAATGTACTATATCCCAGCAAAAGAGGCATATTTTTAACTTAATATTTACCCGCTACAGGGCAGAAAGTGTTGTTTTTTGCATTTTGAAGAAAAGGTTTGTTTAATTATTTTTTTTTAATATACTAACTATTTTTCAAATGGAGAAAAAACCTTCAGGTTTTACCTAAAAAGATGTGCTGCGCAGTAAAAAGTTCAATAAGTGGCTTGATACTTATTTTTAATACTTTGTATTATATTCTTAAACATTAAAAACGTTCTCCTGAAAAATCAAGTATTTTGATTTATGACGTTCTTGAAAGGAGTGAGCGATGTGGAAAAATGTAAAAATATTTATTTTTATTTCAGTTAATATTTTTTTAAATATATAATTACACAAGTTTCTACCTTCAAAATATTGTAATATATATATATATATATATATATATATATATATATATATATATATATATATATATATATATATATATATATATATATATATACACACACATATATATATATATATATATATATATATATATATATATATATATATATATATATATATATATATATATATATATATATATATATATATATATACACACATATATATATATATATATATATATATATATATATATATATATATATATATATATATATATTAAATTTGTGTAAATAAATTATTGAAATGATTTTTTTTTAGGTGCTGAAGGGCAAGTTGATTTGGATCAGACAAAAATATAGACGCTTTCCCCTTCTCCCAATTTAGCGGCAATTGAAAGGAAAGAGTGAGAGAATAGTTTTACTCATTTCATCGCTTACGTTATCGATAGTGTATGCACATGTGTCGAGTGTATGTAGCATAGGGAACCAGCAGACGCTTGCATATGCGTCGCGTCGTATCATGTCGCAGGCCGATCCGTGTGCACAGTAGACGCCCGGCTTAACACAACACCATATTATGTGCTGGTACGTAAGTTTTAACGCGAGTAAAGGCGACAGAGGTGTAACATATTGATTATTCTCAACCCCGATGATAGTAAATGGGTCCCTTGTGTAACGAGACGGTAATTGCTTATAAAATGCTCGTTAGCAGACACTGGATACAATCATTACACTACTAGTGTGTTTACGCGACGACCTTAGCGCGGATCGCCCCGGGAGGTGGCGCCATTTGCCTCTATGAACTCTAAATCTGACATTTTACTACATCACTATTAATAGGTCTTACAGCCAAATTAAGACTTTAATTACAAAAGCTCCCCAAGTCAAAAAAATCTCACTAAAAGGAAAAAAACGTTAATTTATCAAATACAAAAATAGATTGAAAACTTTCATTAATATGCTGAATATTTATTACATACTACAGGACAGGCGCCGCCGCCGTGGCGTAGTTACGAGACGCTCGACTGCAAAACTGGCGTTGTGAGTTCGACGTCCGTCAATTGTGAAATAAATTCAAGAAATATTTATTTTCAATAGGATTAAGTCCGCCTCTGCAGTATAATGGTCGACACGCTCGGCTACCTTACTAAAGGCCTCAAGTTCGATTCCCAGGGGTGTTAAATAAATATCGAAGATTTTTCACGTTCAAATTTATTCAATATTACCCTGGACTGGTACGTGAATCGGAGGGCTGATCACCTTTCCTTCATGTGTTAACGATCACGATAACACTGCGTTTATATGATGTAGTGCTCTATGCACCATTGGGTGCGGATAATAGTTAGAAGAAAAAAAATTCTTTTCAGATATTTTAAATAACTTTTATTTTTAATTCCACATTTTTAAGTTACATGGATAGAAATTAATATATTTTAACATGAATTAATAATAAATATCCTGATCTTCAACACATGAAAAAAATGCCCTCCGCCTCAGGTACCAGTCTAGGGTAATATTGAATAAATATAAGTGTGAAAAATCACCTTTATTAAATTGACCCTGGGACCTTCAATACGGTAGCCGAGCGTGTTGACCATTACACTACGAATATACATAAAAATATAACGTTATCTAAAAAAGAAAGATTCTTTTAAAAAAAAAACACAAAATATACAATATACTATATAAGCTGGAATTTTTTACTCCGTTTACTATTAACATAGTTCAAAAGAATAAAATTCAATGTTTGTCGAAATGAAATCAATGTTAGATGGAAGATTTCGTTTGAAGTGTTCTCGGCGTAGGATCTTTCTAAGGGTTCTCTTCCTTCGGGGTAAATCATCGTTTCGTTCCTTATCGAACGATTCGCTTCAACCCTTCATTTCGTACCGACCCTTATTTTAGTACAATAATATGACCTATCATGTTTCCGATAGGGCAATGGCAACATCACGTACAGGATGTTTAGGAAATCTATTTTCAATTTTAAAATTAATAAATTTTAAAATTGAAAATATTTTATTTTTTACGTCTATACTAGTAATTAGATAGTTTATTATTTCATAGCATGTATAAATTTATATGTGTGTATATATTTATATATATATATATATATATATATATATATATATATATATATATATATATATATATATATATATATATATATATATATATATATATATATATATATATATATATATATATATATATATATATATATATATATATATATATATATATATATATATATATATATATATATATATATATATATATATATATATATATATATATATATATATATAAATATATATATATATATATATATATATATATATATATATATATATATATATATATATATATATATATATATATATATATATATATATATATATATATATATATATATATATATATATATATATATATATATATATATATATATATATATATATATATATATATATATATATATATATATATATATATATATATATATATATATATATATATATATATATATATATATATATATATATATATATATATATATATATATTGTTTTTCGTCTTATTATTACATAAAAATATAATATGTCAATTAGTACATATTTTATATTGCTTGACTAACTGGAAGAGTCACCGTTTGTTATAGATTTTAGTACAATTTTTATTTTTATTTTAAAGGAAATACCACGATAAACTTAACTTTTTTATGAATTATAAAAAATATAAGATTATTTATACTTTATATTACAATACTTTTTGTCGCTATTTATCAACTACTCAGCTTTTAAATTTATCCGAACCCGAGTATATGATATAAACATTAAAGAAACCTCTTTAAAATAAAGCTGACGTTCTGTCATTTTACCGCTGTATGAATGAATGTGTGGAAATAATATTCACCTCTTTATGAGAGAAAACTCTCCCGGTCCATTGGGTTTTCTTATATCTACGTATGACTGTTGATATGTATACATGTTGGGAAGATAAAATAAGCCCCAATACGTATCTTTCTATTTTATAGATATTTTATTCACTCTCTATATTTTTTAAAGCATATATTGTGTTTTGCACGGAGTCACTTCGTACCATGGATCCCCTTACCGTTGTTTAGTCGTTTGAAGATTTACTGTCGCATGTTTGTTTTTCAAAAATACCTTTTGAAACCATAAAGAAAAAGAAAGACAAATCTATCAAACAGGAACATAATCTAAATATCTCATTTAGTTTACTACGCTTTGTCTCTCTTTTTAAATATACAACAGAGTATGTACATATTTTTTTTGTCATTTTATAAGATAGTTTTTTTTAAAACTAACTTTACTCCACTTAAATTACACGTAAAAAGGATAAACTTTACATAAATATGCATTTATAAATAACAAGAAAACGCGCTAAGAGTGTCAGAAACAAAGACTCTCAAAAAACAAGGAGCATATCTGGCAAGAGTCTACGAGATAGAATAAGGAACACCAGGATAACAGAAAGATCACTTAAGCCAGCCAGTGTCAGGCCGTGATTTCTGTACAAAAATAATTGCTATGTCTTTGTTGAGACACCTAAATTACATACTTATTTCGAAAAGTTAGAAAATTAATGTTCCGAAAAAATCTTTTTTATACTTTGGAATTTGTGAAATTATTTTTAAATAAATATTTAAGAAAATTCAGTCTTTTTTAAATCACATTAATTTTACACTATGTATGACGTAAATTATTTAATTAAAACCATTATCTTGACTTATTTGCGGAAATTAAAAATAGAGAATGTTTACATATTTCTTATCTTTTTTTACGACGGTCAGTAATTTTAAAGTCAATATTTTCTCTATTTAAAATGGTATTTTTTAAATCTTGAATATTGTATAAAATTTAAATGACATGCGGAAAAAAACCCGAGGTTTTTTTTTAAAGATATTTTTATAAAACCTCATTAAACAAATAAATTACGCTGAAAATAGGGTGCGTATTAAAAATAATACTTTTTAAAAATAAGACAGATATTTATTTTTCTTCAATTATTTCTCAAGCTAATATGAAATTCTTTAAATATCGTACTTCAGTCATACTTCGTTAAATAAGCGTTGAAAAATATTGAAGATTATTTTAAAGATATATTTAAATATCTCATGGAAGTACCATACATTAACTACGCTGAAAATAAAGAATTAATTAAACCTGCACACTTTTTGTAAGTATACTTTTTTAACGAGCAGTAATTTTTACATATTTTAATGTCATTTTTAAAACATCGTTTTACGTTTAAATTTTATACAATATAATATTAGGATTAAAATACTTAAAGATATTTTTTGAAAATATTCTTATATTAAAAAAAACAATCCTTGTAATACAAAGAAAAATATATAACAAAAATTTAATATCCCAAACAATTACATCATAATTAGGAATATATAAAACATACTCACTTTTAGACGTCTTCATTTCATCGTAAAAGAACCAGAACCCGCATAGTTTGTTTATTTTCAGTAACCCTAGTTGAATGTTTTGTCCATAATTTGTGTCAATAGTGTTTTTATCATCGGATCACGCTGGTACAATACTCGTCACTAACAATGTTTATAAAATCAATTTGCACTCGGTGATTGACAGTTCACGTAATTGTCATTGCACATACTTGTAAAAAAATCAACAAAAAAAACTGATAAGTTAAATTTGCCTCTACATCTTTAAAAATAATAATAAATGTTTGTTACATTTTTGAATTTTAATGTGGGTATAAAATAATCAAAAATGAGTTTTAACCTGTTGATTCTAAGGGAAATTCAACAGTATTTCCATCTTTTTTATAAGTAAATAATCCAATAATTATATCTTCAGTACACTAAAAGTTTTTTTAGGTTATTTTTCAATTATTCGATAAGTTTTAGTTTGTTTAATTTTCTTTGAAAAGTTTCAAAGTGCGTGAAATTTCGATGTCTGGAGAGCGTCGCGGTGCGGCGACAGGTCCTCGCGGATTGGCGTTACGGCGTCGACTGACTGAAAGCAGACGGAGAGTCCGTTTTTCGCTAGCAAGCTTCGCGACGAACACTGGTGCCGTGCATAACGGAGTAAATCCACATACATACGTATAATCCACATACGTAAATCCACATACGTATAATACGTGCGCGAGATAACAAAGTAAAATACAGTAAAACCTCGATATAACGACCTACTTAGGGGGAGGGGTTGAAGCCGAAAGATCGTTGTTTAAAAATAAATCAAAAAAACGTTTTTTTTTAAATGAGCCCCGCATATTGATGTAAATAAACAATAAAAAACACAAACGAAATTCTATTTATTTATGGATTTGGCGCTACTCATAGAAATGTTTGTAAAATCCATATACAACAAGGTTCAATTTCCTTCTTCGTAGCATAGTGGTCATCGCGTTTGGCTCCCATACTCAAGATAATCAAAATCAAAATAAATACATGTGATTTTCAACTCTAATATTAGGCGTATTAGGAGAATTTTAGGCGTGCGGTGGTTTGACTTTGTGAGCAATGAAGAGATAAGGCGTAGGACGCAGCAAATCTTGGTCACAACTCTCGTCAAGAAAAGGCGATTCAGTTGGCTTGGCCATGTACTCCGCATGCTTCCTGAGAGCCTTAATCAAGCTTGCCTCTTTTACAAGGCATCAGGTTCGCGCCGCCCAGGACGACCACTGCTGACAATTCGTCGGCAGTTCACGTCAGAACTTCGGGACGCGGATCTGACTTGGGAGGATGCAAGGGAGCTGGCAGCCGACAGAAAAGCCTGGAGACAGTTTGTGGACTCCATATGCTCCACCTAGGGAGCGGACATGGTTTATATATATATATATATATATATATATATATATATATATGTATATATTTATTAATTTATTATTACCCTAGACTGGTATTGAAACGCAAGGCTAATTACCTTTCTTTTGTGTTATTTTTTACGATCAATATTAAACTACATATTTATAAACGTTGCAGTGTTTTAGTTTCAGATTCATAACAACAATACAACAGATGTATTGTATGAAGTATTTCATCCTCTCTGCATACACCACACAAAAGAACGTGATCTTAGTCATTGAAATATGTAGGCACATGAAGGTTATCAAACTATAAATAATAGGATTTGTATATGGGTAGTCGCAGTAAAAAATTATAATAACATTTCTGTAGAAATTTGAAAACTGTTAAGTACTTTCCTTTCTCTTTATAATGACTAATTTCTGAAGTTGGTAACACGGTGTTTTTGTCAGCAAAAAAGTTAATGTACCGAACTGAAAATTGAGACCGTAAGCAGCTTATTCATTTTGGAAAGAATTTTACTATCAATGTTTAATCATAATATTTAATTTAATAGTGGAAAAAAAGCACGTCGAATTAACCTTTCCGGGGTGCAAAAATTGGTGTCCGACTTTCTTTGGGGAGTGAGTGAGTTCTTTTTACATGAATATATTTTTATTATGAAGATAGAAATTATGTTTATTTTCTTTTACATAAAACACCTATTCGATTATTTTTCAATCATGACAAAATTACACATAAATATCCACAGATGTCATTGCTATACAAGAAACATCATACTGACAAAACTGACAGACGGACTTCGACGTTCATTAACGTCCATACTCCCGGACTGGTTAATACTGTATTGCAACAAAAAAGTTGCGGATACACGTTTGAAAGAGAATTTAATATACCTTCATATGATATGTAAATCGATTTGCTTTGTAAACGAAAATTCCACATACGAATAACAGAAAATATTATTTGTTGTCATCTCATCAAAGATGAAGAAGAATATGGAAGTCTGGGCATTTACGGGCCTGACAACCTTCATAGGCTGGATTAAGTGATCACTTTACACACGTGTAACATTCACCAATTCTACCCATTATTGACAACTACACTACTCTAATTCTTGGATGTTCTATATATAGGACAGGACAGAAGAGTGTGGCGTTCCATCCTCTCTGCCTACCCCTGCGGGGAAACGGCGTGATGGTAGTAGTAGTAGTATATATAGAAACCAGTTTTGAAACATTGTTCTTGAATCACTAGAACTTCACTAGAGACATCTATTGGTGAGATGAAAAGAAACTTTTTATTGAACAGAAACTCTTTTATTAGTATGTGAGGTCCGAATCCTGGATTATAATCACACACATAAGAAACACCAGAAAATATCGATTTCATTTTTATTATTAACAGAAAATACATATTTTTAAATATATACTTTTTTGAATTGTAGCGATTTTTTCGTATTAAAATGCATGTTCTATTGTTTATTATTGCAAGTAAGATACCAATGTCCGCCTCCGTAGTGTAATGGTCAGCACGCTCGGCTACTGTTCTGGAGGTCCCGGGTTCGATTCCCAAGGGGGGTAAAATAAATATAAGTGATTTTTTCACTGTCATATTAATTCAATATTACCCTGGACTGGTACCTGAAGCGGAGGGCTGATCACCTTTCCTTCATGTGTAAACGATCAAGATAACACTGCGTTTATATGACGCAGTGCCTTATGCACCATTAGGGTGCGGATAAGGGTTTTTTTATTATTATATCTGAATTTAGTATTCCGACGAATTTTTCAATAATTTTTTACTATCCAAGTGTTTTTTATTATCCATTATTATTATTAAGATACCAACTGGGAATTTAACAACATTTCCTATGCTAGCACACAATAAGCTGAGATATGTCCTACGAATATTTTTATAAATTAAATCAGCAAACTGCTGTTTTATGGTATCGGTAAACAGATGATAGTATCAGTTCGTCTGATACAGGATTATGTGATAAAATGTGATAAATGATTTAACCAATATCACACTCTCCTTATCGACGCTTGACATCAGTGACTCTCAAACTAAAATACGGTAAAAACAACTCAAATATTTATTGATTTGGCGTTTAATTTGTAGAACTCCATTTTAATTTATGTATTAATTTTAAATCGAACACAGATTTTTTGAGTCTATTAAGTTGTATTTTTACAAATGTTTGATATTCGTTTGATAATGCCCTAACAAGGCGAAACAATTGTCACAATATAATGTTTTATGTGTTTTTGTTAATAAAATAAAACTTAGTAGACTCAAAAAATCTGTGTTTGATTTAAAATTAACAGATAAAACAGCTCAAATACGTTATCAATAGACTATTTAGACCATTTTTTTTGTATTTATCTATGTTAATAAAATAAAAATATGTTAATTTGTACAAAATTTAAGACGGGTTGTAGTCCCGTGGTAAGTGTAACAGACTTTTAAGTCAGAGTTCCTTGGTTCGAACCCTCTGTACCACAACTTGATATCTATTTCTTATAATGAGCCGCTTAGGCTCATAGAAATAGTATGAAAGTGAAGTATTTTCGTAAATAATAAAAACACAATTATTCATCTTTAAAAAATAATAATAATAACTTAACTTATTTACTGAAGACAGTAATGTTAATTTATGCAGTAGTAAAAATACCTACAACACATGTTTCGTATCATGAATGTTACAAGTGTATAAAGTGATCACATAAACAAGCCTAAGACAGATCGTAAGGCTTGTAAATACCCAGACTTCCACATTCTTCTTTAACTATGTTTAAATATCAATAAAAAAATCTTGAGATATTTAAGTACATAAGTAATCGTAAATTTATATATGTTTGAACACGTATGTATGATTTTTTTTGTATGTAAGTTACAAATACATGATAATAATTATAATAAAAGTGCACAACATTAATACAAAAGATTAACATAAAAATTATTGCATAAAACAAAACTCATTATCTCTTCTATAATACCTGTCTTGGATATAGTAAAAAACCCTACAACAGGTGTTTTTATCTGGAAAACGAATAAGAATATTTTGAAAAACAGATATTTTGACCGCATTAATAGCGCTATTTCAACAACGTTCAACAACGTAACAGCAATATAAAACATTTTTCGAGGCGGACAGCGTGCTTTTTGACAACTGTTAACATTTGTAATTATAAAATTAAACATTTAAGGAATTTGTACTATCTTTCGAATGTGATATGATTTCATTCATTAATTTGGTAGTCAGTTCGTCGTAATATCAATATTTTTTTTATTTTAAATTTTACTCATTAAATACTTTGATTTATTTACGTACGAAAATCCTTTTTATTAAGTTTGTTTTTATTTTGGAACCACTGTTCGACAGGTATTATAGAAGAGATAATGAGTTATGTATTATGCGATGATTTTTATGTTAATCTTTTGTATGAATTTTGTGCATTTTCATTATTATAATTTTTATTTACAAATGTTATTTTTAAATTTACATTACAATTTTTTATAATACATACATATTGTATATAAACGTATACGAATTTATTAAGTACACTTCTATCTTAAGATTTTTATTGATATCTCAACAAAGATGAAGAAGAACATGGATGTCTGGGCATTAACAGGTCTTGCGACCCGTCAAAGGCTAGTTTAAGTAATACACGTGTAACATTTACCATTTTGCCCATAATTGATAGTAATAGTACTTGAATTTCCGAAGTCATAAAGAGGCGAAGAATGTTTGCCTCTGCCTGCCCCTGCGGAGAAGCGGCGTGAAGGTAAGTTAGTTAAATTTTGTCGTTTTATTTTTTAAATTTATTGTTGAATAAAATCCTGAACGAGAAAATAATATAAACACACTCTCATGTTCTAATTTATTAAGTGTGTTAAAATTAACCCGTTTCTTATCAAAAACCAAATTGGGTATTTACAACATTTTTAAGTGTGTCCAAATCGTGTTCTCAAATCTTAATGGCTCCACTTAGGAGTTAACTTTTCATTTTTGACATCTCATCAAAGATGCAGGAAAACATGGAAATCTGGGAATTTTCATCTCACCGATAGATGTCTCTAGTGAAGTTCTAATGATTCAAGAACAACGTTTCGAAACTGGTCCATATATATAGAACTTCCAAGAATTTGAGTACTGTGGTTGTCAATAATGGGTAGAATTGGTGAACGTTACACATGTGCAAAGTGAACACTTAAACCAGCCAATGACGGTACTCAGCCCCGTAAATTCCCAGACTTCCATATTCTTCTGCATCTTTGACAAGATGTCAAAAAATAATATGAAAATAACTCCTGTAATTGGAGAAAATCCAGATTTTGTAAGCAAGTATTTGGACACACTCAAAATGTTGTAAATAAATTAACTGGTCAAGTTATAAGCTAAAATAATACAAATTAAAATGATATTTTCTGGCATTTCTCATGTATGTGATTATAATCCAGGTTTCGGATCTCATTTACTAATAAAAGAGTGTCTGCTCAATAATATAGCTAATTTTCATCTCACTAACATATGTCTCTAGTGAAGTTCTAGTGATTCAAGAACAACGATTTGAAATTTGTTCATACATATATGTTGTATATATATATATATATATATATATATATGTATGTATATATATATATATATATATATGTTTATATATATATATATATATATATATATATATATATATATATATATATATATATATATATATATATATATATATATATATATATATATATATATATATATATATATATATATATATATATATATATATATATATATATATATATATATATATATATATATATATATATATATATATATATATATATATATATTTATATATATATATATATATATATACATATAAATATATATATATATATATATATATATATATATATATATATAAATATACATATATATATACATATATATATATATATATATATATATATATATATATATATATATATATATATATATATATATATATATATATATATATATATATATATATATATATATATATATATATGTATATATATATATATATATATATATATATATATATATATATATATATATATATATATATATATATATATATATATATATATATATATATATATATATATATATATATATATCTATATATATATATATATATATATATATATATATACATATATATATATATATATATATATATATAGAACTTCATTTTAATCGAGATTTTTTTTCTTTGGTCATTTCACAATCGCCAGTCGTTCATATTCCCCACCCTACTTATATACAGTAGTAACCCTTGAGTAGTGGATTTGTCGAGGACTATATTTATGAAGCATTATCATAATGCATCGTTAGATAAAGCGGCTGTATACCAGTTCCCTGAGTGGTTTCCACGGACACTAGATTACCAGGGTGATGGCGCCAACAAAGGATCGGTGAAAATATTATGAAGGCATCAACAAGATTCATTAAGATAATAAATTTAATACTTAAGAAAACGGTGGGAAATCCAGGTTACTTGCTCTTAAAGAGAGTTATGAAGTATGTACTAACAAGGTTCAGATTTTTAAATACATTTTTATTAAACTTTTTTATTAGCTTGTTAAAAGAGAAGATATTTTTAAATGAAGAGTTAGACGGTCACAGTTAATTACACACTTTTTGCTTTTGTTAAAGCGTATCAAAATATTTACTATTCTTTCCCTAAAAAAATATCTTTTCTTTTCTAAATAGCAGTTTATTTTTCCCTTACCTCCTTTACTATCGTTATATAAAAAAAAATAAAAACCCTTATCCGCACCCCAATGATGAATAGGGCACTGCGTCATATAAACGCAGTGTTATCTTGATCGTTTACACATGAAGGAAAGGTGATCAGCCCTCCGTTTCAGGTACCAGTCCAGGGTAATAATATTGAATAAATATTACAGTGAAAAAATCACTTATATTTGTTTTACCCCCCTTGGGAATCGAACCCGGAACCTCCAGAATGGTAGCCGAGCGTGCTGACCATTACACTACGGAGGCGGACAAAACTACTTACTATCGTTAAGTGTATCAAATTTATTCCCCTCCTAAATTTATAGAACAGAGAGTGCTGGACTGATAATTTTAATTTCTGTCGTTTCATTGGGGATCAAGTTAATACCTCAACAATATGATGTGGTGCCCTATGCACTATCTAAGTGTGGATGTGTATTAAAAATAAATATTCTCCTCACAGCATTTTCAGTGTGTTTAAATACTTGGTCACAAATCTGTGTTTCTTTACTTTAGAGCTATTTTACATTTTTGATTTCTCACAATATGTAGAAGTGTTCTTTCAAAGTAAGTCAATATTTTACTGTCACAGATATCATCACTTTTGCATCCCTCTTCAGAGTGCAAAATTGTTCATTTAAAAATATACTCTTAAAAATACTGCTGAAAAGAGTTCCGGAAATGATGTATCCTAAATATAGAGCAAATTATGAAATGGTTTGACTTAAAAATTTGACACACTCTGTGTGTGGAAGTTTTTGGTAAGGGAATGTTATTAATTATGAGCATGTTAATGTTTTAAATGTTTTAGAATTTTATAAACCCTAATGATGACAAGGTTTTTGTTGAAACCGGTAGGTTAAAGTGTACTAATAATAAAAAAAGTGGTTAAAAACAAGTTGCTTAATTTTATAAAGTTTTTAAATGTGCCACAAAGTATCTGCGAAAAACATTCAAGAAATAACTTAAAAATAGTTAGGAGTAAAATATTTATTTTGTATTCTGACAATATCATTTTGCATATCGTTGACAATCATGTGTAAAATTGTAAACTTTACACAGTGAATAAATATATGTGTATATTTTTTTATGTAAATAAATATGTTTAATTTTTTTAAACTCGTACAAATATTATATTTATATACAAATAACCCCCAGATAGAGAAACTCTAGCATATACTTATGTGACATAAATTCATTCAAATTTATATGTTTAAAAGTTGTTTTTTGCTCACAAATAATTATTTGTGAATAAAAAAAACAATGTGATCCTATTCAAAATAGAAAAAATTAGGATAAGAGGAGAGATAATGAAATGAAAAATATAAGAAAACACAAAATTGCAGAACAATCGACAAACCTAATAGCAATATACAGTATTTTAGGAAATATCTGGGGTCATGATCGGTTTCAAACTGAAAGCAGTTCATACTCGAACATAATAAAGGAGGTATGCTGGTTCTAAGGATCCTTAATAAACCCATGAATGGTTATGGTAAGCTGTATTAGAGAGTAGCATGAGGGATTCTTATGTATTATTGCTCACTCCAGAATTAAGTGGTTTTGGCACGTTAGTGCACATATAAAAGGTACTAAACTAGGGTTGCCATTCATCCCGATACGTCGAAACATGGCACCATTATTGACAGTAATATCCCGATATTCCGACGGCCCAAATAAAGTCCTTACAGATTTATATCTTTTTTATATATTTTATTAAATATATATATTTTTTTCACTTTTATTATATTTGACCAGTAACCGGGTTTCGTCGTTACGTAAATGCAAAACCCGGTCGCTGGTCAAATAAAATAAGAGTGGAAAAAGCTATAAAATTATTTCTTGAATTTCATTTTACGGTCACTTCGTAATAATATCTATCTTTTTTTAAGTAAAGTAATACTTGGTAAATACCACTATTTACCAGGTATATTTAAACATTTATTTACCTGTGTTTGTTTTATACTAATGTTTAACAATTTTTCTACTCTTCTCCGTCTTATTCCTCATTACTGAGAGTTATGAACCTTGAGAAAGCCCCTTAATTTTAAAATTATAAGATAGAAAATTTATTATAATATGCCATCAAATACGACATGGCTAAATGATGTGATATATTCCAGATCTACCCACTTCTACTATCCATTTTAAAGGAACTCTGTTATATTTAGTTTATATTTTTAATGACTTTATGGATATTGACAATATGTTGTAGTAAAATCATATTAGCAACAGTTCGTCCGCTGGCGAGGGTCATATTTCAGGTATTTTGAAATATTGTTTGAATTTTGCTTTAAAAATTATTAAAAGTGTGTTTTATATTTTATTTTCACGGTGAACCCAATAAAATCGTTTTCCCATCCCACAAATTCATCCAAACAAAAGTGTTATAATCATAGTTTTTTCAAACAATTTTAATTCTTCTCCTCCGTTTTTCTCACATATGTCAAGATATTCCTGCAACCTTGCAATGATTACCAAATTTTACAACCTTTTACATGAGTCTTTACTTCAAAATCTCCAATTATGAGAATATGCTCCTTTGAAACTTTCTGTGATTATATCATTCTCCTTGCTTTAACATGACGCGAGTAGGTTGTTAGTTGTTACAGAGTTCAGACAAAGTACTTACTGGGTAGATCTGAGACTCCTTGAGTGTGGAGAAATGATAACTTCAAAAACTGTTAAAACTACCAACGTTAGCTGAGCATTTAGTATTACAAGATACATATTATATATATATATATATATATATATATATATATATATATATATATATATATATATATATATATATATATATATATATATATATATATATATATATATATATATATATATATATATATATATATATATATATATATATATATATATATATATATATATATATATATATATATATATATATATATATATATATATATATATATATATATATATATATATATATATATATATATATATATATATATATATATATATATATATATATATATATATATATATATATATATTTATATATATATATATATATATATATATATATATATATATATATATATATATATATATACACACATTCATACAATTTTGGTGTATTATATCTTCCTTTATGATGATATAGTGCTCATTGAATTCAATTAAGTGTTTTTTTTTGTTTTCGAAGTAAACATGATCGAATCACTGCCTAATTTCTGGGGAAGAAGCCATTGTAACACAAGTGAAGAGAAAATAATAGAAAACACGCATTTCTACAATGTTCCCAAATGTAAACATTTCACATCGCGCAAGGAAATACTAAAATTCTGTAAAATAACAATGCAAAAAGAAATATTGGAAATATCAAAAAATATCAGCTTAACCAATGTTTTAGTGTTGCGTATGTAACTGTTTGTCCGCCTCCATAGTGTAATGGTCAACACGCTCAACTGCCGTTCTAGGTTCCGGGTCCGATTCCCAGGGGGAGGAGTCAAATAAATAAGATTTTTTCAATCTAATATATATTCATTGTAATATATATATTTTTCATTGTAATACATATATATTCAATATTACCCTGGACTGGTACCTGAAGCGAAGGGCTGACCAACTTTCCTTCATGTGTTAAAGATCAAGATAACACTGCGTTTATAAGATGCAGTGCCCTATCCACCATTGAGGTGTGATTAGGGGTTTGAAAAAAAATACTGTTAAGTTCAACAGATGACGTTGCCCATAGTGTGGTTGTCGAACATGGGTAGATTTATTTCAGGTCGTAAGCTCTGTAAATACCCAGACCTCAATATTCTTCTTCATCTATGTTGAGATGTTTAATAGAAAATTAAAAAGATTTATCTCACATGGAATCAAAACAGTATAACGCAGCACAACCTGAGGCTTAAATAAAATAACAGTTTTTGTCCGTTTTCAATGTAAAATTGACTGGCTTATCATGCTCTATTGTGTGGAGCATACCGACTGTGTGTCAATTGACCACTATTAATTTGGTCAATCGTAACGTTAGTTGCACACCGCATCAAACAATGGTCACTAAACGTCAAAGCCATTAATAAACATTGCTTACGTCAAGCATCAGTCAAACGACATATTAATTAATTAATTCGACTATTCTGTGATCGATTCTTTTAAGGTTTCAGTTTATAATTAAGTAAAATACGATACGTTTTGTACGTATATTATAGAAAATTATCATTAGAATCCTAACTGTCCATCAAACCTAATTCCTTAGTTTTTCCTCTACCTCCTTCCCTAAACTCCCTTCTTCCTTTGCGTTCCTCATTATCATTAATATGTAATTTTCATAAATATTTATACAAAGTAGTTGTTTTATTTATACAGCAGTAAATTATAATAAATTATTTTTTATTGATTTCTCAATTAGACTTTATGTTCAAGCACTATCTACCCTCTGATTGCAAACAGCTATACTCGTATTAGGTATCAAATGTTTCGACCAATATAATTATTCTGTTTTTAGTTGTTTGGAAGATTTACTTTCTTAGCAATAAGCCCCCAAATGTTTTTCTGTGCACGAAGTTAAAATAAATAAATAAAATGTAAATTTTGAATTCAATAAAAAGACAATGTTATCATTTCACAACACAACTTTCTCGGGCAATCGAGCTAGGACCGTAACGTCATTAGAAAAACAGTCGGTTCCTACTTTGTTAAGCTGGGTTCGATTCCCGACTCTACTGTCATTTAAAATATAAAACATTTTTATGTGTTCCTCAAAGCGTTGAAATAACGCTTTTATTTAAGTGAAAATTCTTAAACGTTTATTCTAAATTTTTGCGTTATTTTGAGGTTTTACTAAATTTGCAATTTTTAAAAGATTTAAAAAAAACAGTCAAATTATAAAGCAGAATTGAAAACAAAGCAACCCAGGATTTTTTGCTAGTAATGTATGAATTTGAATTCAAAGAAATTCTTTCATATGCATAAAAGTATCGATTTAGCATCGAGAAAATGAAATGAACGAAAAAGATCTCTGTTCTATATATTTTATTATAAAGCTAATAATTTCATTCAGTTTTTACGCAAATGTTTTTCATTTCGTTAACAACGGGCCGCTCTGAAGGCGAAATGTCTTATTTGAATTTAAATAACAATGCCTTTTGTAACATATGAAGCCTCAACTGTAATAAGCTGCCTTTTTAGCTCTCGAAGGCAGTAAATGAGTTTCGGGGGATTAAGCACAATTCGCAAAATCGACACTGAATGTATAAAATAAGGTTAACGCACCCTTAATCTATTTTATTCGAGAGACGACAGGGTAGAATTTCAGACCGTGTCGAACGCAATAAAATATTTTATTGTTTTCAAATGTCAATATTTTATATAGAAGAAAATGTCTTTCAGCCGAACATATTTGATTTTAAATATGTTAATATATTTTTCAAATTTATTAACGGCCAAAGGCAATTTTTCAAATAAATATAATAATAAATATATAACAAAAACCCTTATCCACACAAAATGGTGCATAGGGCACTGCTTCATATAAACGCAGTGTTATCTTGATCGTTTACACATGAAGGAAAGGTGATCAGCCCTCCGCTTCAGGTACCAGTCCAGGGTAATATTAAATAAATATTACAGTGAAAAAATCACTCATATTTATTTACCCCCCTGGGAATCGAGCTTGCTGACCACTACACTACGGAGGCGGACAATAAATATAAAATATGTAAAATATTTATACATGGAAAATATAACGGTAGGTACATAGTAATTTAACATTATTCTGACTATAAGCATGTCAAAATAGTGAATATTTAATTTTACCATTAACAAATAAATATAAATTAAAATCTACAAAGCTGTTCATTGTCTGTATAAAGCTAACAGAAATATTTATTTGTAAAAGGCAGTTATACCAATCATTTTACATATTATTTATTGATTCGGCATTAACTTTGTGGAATGACATCTTTTTTAAAAACTAAACACTTGTAATAAACCACTAATGAATTTTATTTTATCATACACAACTAGTCTCAAAACTAACAAATGTTTTCATCTACAAGTGAAAATTAAGACTAACCAACCCGTAGATGAAAACATCTGTTAGGTTTCGAAACTAGTCGTGTATGATAAAATAAAACTCATGGAATGGTTCATTTTTGTTTTAAATTAAAAAAAATAATCACTTAACATACGTGTAAAATTAACCATTCTACACTTGATTGACAACCACACTGCTAATTTTTTTTGGAACTCATATACATATAACATAAATCTCATGACACTTTATAATTGAATTCAATGGACGCACCGCACCTATGGTTGGTTGGACAAAGCTTTTATTTAGCAGAGAACTTTTTATTAAGATGTATGCCACATTTTATGTGGTAAATTATCTTCTGATACTAAACGAGTCTTGCCTTTTCTTGCTAGCTGAACTAATTATCGTGATATAAAGCCATATCTAAGACCCTATAATTAACGAAATATCTATGGCGACACATCCTTTATACTGTACAATACCGATATTTTCTAATAACTTTATTATTCTTTACAAAATATCTGATGGAAAGGTTTCATTTGAATTCTATAGAATGGTTTAAACATCGGATATACAAAATACCGGTGAAAGAGAGCTGAAGCTTGCATCCGTGCCATTTTCCGGTTATAATTTTTCATACTTTACCAAAACGTATGGTAATGTCAAAAAACGATATTAGTCATAATTTAGACTTTTTACTGTATTATTCCACATACCAATCATTTTTTACTAACTTCATACTCTCCTTATCATTCATCGTTCACTTTGTGTAATAAGTGAACGATGAATGATAAGGAATAACGAGTGTTCTATTACTGTACCAGAAAGAAAAACATGCTTTTAATATACATATTTTTACTTTTTTTTTAATTATTCTCAATTCTCAAGTCTTTGTTTCTTTGCCCAGATATGCGAACAAAGATTTGGACACAAATTGAATTTTTTTTTGTGTTTCCATCGAAGTCGAAATAAAATATACTTTTGCGTTATTTAATAAATTCCCCAAGTGAGCGTTGACCATTCAACCCTTCCATTAATATATTTACTGCGTGAAAAACAATGTGTTTTACGGTTGCAAGACTCGTCGTATAACAAAGGTGACAACATGAATTTAGACATAATAATGTGTACATTTTGTAATAAAACTCCATCCCCTAAAACCCATCGCAAAACCACTTTTGCGTGGAGAGAGATGTAGGGTGAACCGTCCAGTAATCGGACATTTTAAACTAAAAATTTATGTTTTGCCTTTAACGCGAGTGTTTTTGCCTACAATTTTCATTCATGAATTTAAAGTAACTTCAAATATTAAAAGTAAGCCCACTCATATGTATATATAGGCTCACAAATAGGCTATAAAACTTGTGAATTTATGTTTTGTACTGACATTTCTTGGTGGAACTGCATTTTATATTTAAAAAATAACAATTATAAAAAAAATTTCCATATATATTTAATTTTACCAGTCAAATGGTCAAGTGGAAAAAAAACTGTAGTCATTATTTTATTTTAGAAAACTTATAATGTTGGAGCCTAAGTACGAACGTGATAAGCGGTGTTGTATTAGCCGTAGTAAGATTTCAGAGTCACTCACACGTTACGTAAGTGACTCATAATATTGAAATTAATATATTTTTTATTTTAATTTATTTATGTATATTGTCATTTAATTTCTTTATTTGTACCTACATGGACAACATGTGAGTCGCGCACTCTACATGAAAACCTTATTCATTGTTCTGTGAGGAGGAAGTCATTATTGTAATATACAATGGCGATTGAGAGTAATTCTAACTTTATGGAGAGCTTTATGACATTTCCAGATTCATAAGCTCATTGAATATTTCTATGTAAACAAATGTTTTTCATGTTAACAAGTACACCAATGCATCTTATCTTGAGCCGTGTTGATCAGAAAGGATTCATTATTTTGTTTACTTGCAAATGGATTGATTTGGTAAATATGGACTTATTGAAAACAAATTAAAGTAAAATTGGACCTGAATGTTAGAGATCACGACTCATGTCTAACCTAATCTGAACTAACCTTATTATAGGTGTCTCGACTTGAGAAGAACATCGATAGATTTTTTTTGTATTTGAATGAAAATGGAAATCTGAGATATTTTACTAGCTTTAGTGATCACTTTTTACATACTTGTGTAATTTTTACAATTCTGCTGGTTATTGATCATTGAATAAAAATCGATGTACGTTTGATGTCAAGTTGAGGCACCTTTAATATTGATATGTCATCCATGTTGTAAATAATCATATTTTTCTTCCTGGCTCCATCCCAACTTATCGTCTTTGCACACTGTTAGGGTCAGTTCTTCTCGTCCTCAGGTTGTAGGTCCCTCTTTCATATACAACGTCACCTAGGTCATGCCTTCAAATCATGTTATCTGTAGCATCCATGATTTTTCAGTCTTCCTCTATATGTCTTTTGAGAAAAATTCATGGCAATCGCCTGGTTTGGTTGATAAATAATCCAGTGTCAGATATTTAAATAATAATAAATGATTGATTGTCAACAAATCAAATATGGATATATATTTTTTAAATATTATAAATTCATTTAAACTTTATAAATTAAATATCTGTTCATGTAAAGAATCTGCGAAAAACAGTCAAGAAATATAAATTCAGGCTCTCTCTCCTAAAAAATACATATGAACTAATTTGGGAGTGATCCGGAAAAAATTAATAGATGTTTCATCTCAAATTAAGACACCTGTAATATAGATATGTCATCTAAAGTATTATATGATAATCTAGTGTCTGATAAGATTGATTAATAATTGGTTGTTGAAGTTACCTTACAAAACCTTGCCTCACCTTACAAATCACTATTTCCCTTCTCTTAGTATATATATAGTAGTGTGTTTTCTGTCTTCATTTTTACCAGCGCATAAACCTGCAATCTCTTTCTCTACTTTGTTATATTCTTCACAACTCAATGCACTTAAATATCTTATTGAAAACTTTATGTTACTTTTATTTCATCCCGCACTGAGAGAACGCTATTCATTCCTCGTCATGGAAAGTCATTTTCCGTAATTTATTTTCTAACCAAGCACCCAGACAGACTACTGAATTACCTCTGATAACTTCCAAGAAGCGCTTGAAATATTACTTTGTATCCTAAGAACCAACTATCCAACATTTAATTTTTTGTTGGTTTTCTCTACCTTGATTACTCATTTAAATCTTTATCTCATCCTTCTTCCTTTTCCTTCCTTTTTTCATCAATTTTAATTAATTTTTATTTATATTTTGGTATTTTTTGTAGAAAAACATGATTAAATTATACTTAAAATACTTGTTTTTTTACCATTTGAGTATGATACTATAACGGTTAGTTTTGTAAGCTGCAGATGCTTTCATCTATGGATTTAAATATAAACTAAACTTAGTCGTAACAATATAATACTCAAGTGGTAAAAAAACAAGTTATTTTATTTATTATTTATAATTGTGTAATTATTTTTTTTAAAACGTATATGGTGTTAAATATAACTTATGTTATTTTTTCAAGGCTGAGATAAGCATTATCGATAAAAAAAAAGCTTTTGCATGGCTGAGATAAGCATTATCGATAAAATTAAGAAAGGTGTGTTGAGATGGTTTGGATATGTAGAACGAATGAGTGAGGAAAGAACGGTAAAACAAATTTATGAGGCGAATGTTATTGGGAAAAGAAGCAGAGGAAGACCGAAAAAAACATGGCACGATCAGGTATGCCAAATACTTGAAAGTGGTCAGGCTAGGAGTCGTTACAATCGGCGGGTATGTATGAGGAGATGCATGAACGTGGAAGAGGCGAAGAATGTTTGCAAGGATAGAGTGGTGTAGAGCTCTATTCTCTCTGCCTACCCCTGCGGGGAAGCGGCGTCATGGTTAGTTAGTTAGTTTTATGTTATTTTTTCATTTATGCTTATGTATAAGCACTATAAGGCTTTAACTTAAACCTGTATCACTAGTCTGTTTTTGATTGGCTGAAAAATATGTATGTATAGCAGCTTAGTAATAAGCCCCAAATATTTATATACTAAGTACAACAAATTTAAATACATTTTTTAAAAAAACAGGAACGGTTTCCTATCTCTTTTGAAAATTTGTGAATACTTCTTCCTGTCATTGATTTATTTATGGAGTTATCTATTTCTGTCTTATTGTTCATTTCATTCTCTGTTTTTCTATGATAGCTATGTTTTATCAACAGATGAACATACAAACTGAATTCACAACTATTAGCGAAAACATTTGTACTTCTAATAGTAATTTATATGGATTATTTATAAGGAAGGCACATTTATTACTATGTAAAGAAATTATATAGCCTAAATAATCAATTGACAAGGATAAATTAATAAAAATAAAATAACAAAATCTTCTATCGTTAACATTAGATTTGTCATTAACTTAAAATAAGATGAATCAATTATAAAAATAAAACTCTTTTAAAATACCACTTTTGAGTTTATTTATGAACACCTGACTTGTTTCTTGAATTAAAAATGTTTGAAATGTTTCTTGTATTAATTCTTGTTGATAAAAATATTTTAGACCCACATCGATATTTTAAGCATTATTTATTGATTTGACATTAACTTTGTGGAAAAATAAAATTAATTTGATATTAAAATCAAACACTTTAAACTACCACGTTTGAGATTATTTTTGAAATCTTGTATTGTTTCTAGAACTTAAAATATTCTCATAAACGAGTTAAAATATATATGCCTTTTTATTTTTAACTGTTGAAGAGAAGATCAATAGTTTTCAAAATCAGTCGTATTTACGTTTAAAAACGTAGTAGAATCTTAATCAAGCGTTTTATTTTTATATTTAAATCATTATGGTATTCCATAAAATTAAAAACAAAATAGTAAAAAAGAAATATAGAATTTCTCGTTTCACCGTTTAGAGCAAGTAATATTTATTTTTGTTTGATATATTATCCAACAATTTAAAATCTAATTCTACCAACTGTCTGCAGTTACAATAAGTAATATTTACTCATTTTTCATGACTACCTCGATCATTCCTTGAAATAAAACATTCTAAATTTACATGTAGCACTCTAAAACTTTTTTATTAACGTGACGCGTTTCGTCTTATTAAGACATTATCGAACACTCTGAGTGTTTGATAATATCTTAATAAGACGAAACGCGTCACATATTATCATATATATTTTTTTATGAAAACAAAAGTAGAATTCAATCCAATAACCTTGTTGAATTTAAAAAAATTACCCAACAATTCAAAATTCAATCCTACCAACTGTCTGCAGTTACAATAAATAAGTAATATTTTAATTGATATTAGTAATGTTAGTAAATAACCACTCACCGACTACTTCTGTCTACCGGTTTCGAGACGTACCCGTCTCTTCGTCAGGACATACACTACAATTTAACAATCATGCGAACAACTTACATACCAAAAGTTTCCCAAAAGCATGGTGGGACTAACAACTCGCTCTGCATGTTTTGCATGTGTAGTGATAGTGTATGTGAATAGTACTAAGTGGGTGTGGTGTAGTGTTGTTCGCATGATTGTTAAATTGTGGTGTATGTCCTGACGAAGAGACGGGTACGTCTCGAAACCGGTAGACAGAAGTAGTCGGTGAGTGGTTATTTACTAACATTACTAATATCAATTAAAATGTTTGACCACAAAGTAAATGCTTTGAATATAAATAATATAAGTAATATTTACTCATTTTTAATGACTACCTCGGTCACTCCTTCAAAGAAAATTTTCTAAATTTACATGTAACACTCTTATGGCACTTTTTTCGAGTTCAGCACGAAACTGCCATAATAAATGTTCTAAATTGATTGCTTTCAGTCTACTTCGTACTTTCACTATTACAATACCCTGTAAGTCCTCAAACTTTCTCAATTTCGCCTTACATCTTACCGAGACAGTTCTTCTCTAGTCCGAAATTCTGCTACAGTACAGTTTCAAGACACACATCAATTTGCTCCTTGTAGTTCCACCGCATTTTCCCACCCCTATACTCTCATCATCCCCCAGTTCAGATATTCTTCAACCGATGTCTTCATTGGGGGCTTAAACTTAATTAACTCTGTTTTGAGTTCGTCTAAATTTTTGCTCACAAATGCTGGATTCTGAGCTATTTACATCAACCCAATGACAAGACTTAAGTCCTGTAAATAACTGTACTAACATATTCCCACGTCAAAAGCCTTCTTCATCTATGTCGAGCTACTAGTTTATGTTTAAAAGTAACTTTATTTTAAATTTAAAATCACTATAAATTTAAAGTTTAAATTTTATAAAATAAAACAACTTTGTTTTATTGGAACACTTTTTCCAACCGGTTTCGACAAGAACTTTGTCATCATCAGAGTTTATGTACTAATTCTAAAATATTGAAATAGTCAGATTTAGGTTATAGTTAATTACCCTTCCCTTACGATGCCAAAAACTTCCACGCACTCCGTACACCATATGAAAATGTGATTTTTAAAATGTAATAAAAAAATGGGAAAAACTTCTAAATGTTTATTTAATAAAATTTATTAAATGTGCCACAAAGTATCAGCGAAAAACATTCAAGAAATTTTAATTTCAATTGAGAATTGTGCAATAACATATATAATTAGTTATTGCCTCAAAAAAAAATATTTAAATTTATATTTATATATATATATATATATATATATATATATATATATATATATATATATATATATATATATATATATATATATATATATATATATATATATATATATATATATATATATATATATATATATATATATATATATATATATATATATATATATATATATATATATATATATTTATTTATTTATATATATATATATATATATATATATATATATATATATATATATATATATTACATATTACCACAAAGTGACTGCCGAATCAATTAACGAAAGAAATGTAAAGTCAATATATAAACTTCATTAATTATTACCATCTAAAATAATATTTTCATTTAATAAAAGTCAAATTATCTATCATGTTTCCAAAATTAATTTATTTGTCTTCGTCGAACCTCGCGTTTCTATGAAGCTTTTAAATTTTCTATTTCACTTTACAAATATTGGTTAGTCATTAAAATGTACTCTCAGTTATAAAATAATATTATCTTTTAACAATGGTCTCTGAGCTACAACGCGCTAATATTTTTTTACTAAATACATTACATCAGTTAAAGCAAATAAAAACCTATCAGCGAAAGCTACACTGGCAGTACACAACGGAATCCTGGTTCCAGCACGTATGTATGGAAGCAAAGCATGGAGTTGGCAAAAGAAGGATGAAAGCAGATTTAATGCAGTTGAAATTGCGATCCCTCAGATGAATGTGCCGGCAAAAGTTGTATGATAGATGTTCAAATGGTGAAATAAGGAAAGAGTGCCAGGCTGAGAGATAAGCATTATCGATCAAATTAAGAAAGGTGTGTTGAGATGGTTTGGACATGTGGAACGTGTGAGTGAGGAAAAAACGGTAAAACAAATTTATGAGGCAAATGTAGTTGGAAAAAATAGTAGAGGAAGACCAAGGAAAACTTGGTACAATCAGGTATGTCAATTATTTGAAAGTGGCCAGGAGTCGAAATAATCGGCAGGTGTGTATAAGGGGATGCATGAATGTGGAAGAGGCGAAAATGTTAGCAAATACAGGGTGGTATGAATTTCAATTACAATTATAATAAATACATAAGAGTTTACAAATACAATGCTGAAAATAATATTCAAAACGACTCATAGCAAAACCAAACCGATTTAAAAAAAAATCATCATTATAATACACGAGGACATAAAAAAATACATGTGGAACCGATAAACACAACAAAGTTTGGAGTAAGGTCCTTACAACATATTGCCCATACTCAAATTAACCAGCTGCTTGACATGTATTATATAAAATGAACCCAATCAAGGATCCAAAATAAATGAACTCAATTAATACTTTATGGAAAGATATTTATGTAAGTAATTAGTTATATTTTCTCATTTATTTTATTTAAACATCCTTAATACCTTATTTTTTTATATGCCTATTTACCATACCCCGTTTATTGCTTAATATTCTATATTTTGCCCTGTGCTAGTTTTGTTTAATTTTTCATTTTTTTTCAACGTTATTATTTGTCTTTCAGTCTTGTTAACCTTAATCCTATGTCCCAAAATGATAAATCGAAATTACTTAACGGGAATATTAATTTTTGTTTATTACTTATTTATGTAATATGTGTATAAGCAGAATTGGACTGCAACACATCGGAACGTAACTCAAAATCACAAGATTTACGCAATGATGTCTCCAATTTGTGAGAACGTTGCAAGCATGACTCAATTACAGAATCTTGTTAGCCTTCGGGTTAAATGTATCAAAAGGCACGTGTTTGAATTTTCCGCCCTTCAAACATTGTCATTATTATAATTGTCTGTCAAACTGGTAAACCATCCATCTTATTAGGATGTCAATTAATTTCAATCAGGACCTTCTCTAGTTCGACAGCTGCCAAAGCGTGTCATTAAGCTGGAATATTCCAGCCATGAAATATGTTTACGTTAACCTACAGCGTTTATGGGGGTAGTTTCTCAAAATATCGTATAATATATGACCATAATATTGAGGCCTAGTCTCCTAGAAATCGATTTTCCGTTTGACTTGGCTGTGAATCGGTAAAGGTAATTTTGATGGTGGAAATTGCATTACGTATACAGGGCTTTCCTTTCTACAAAAACCAAAAGTTCAAAAATTTACCCACAACTTTTTTAATAGAGAAAATATTTGAAAATATTCATGAGAAATTATAGTTATCTTAATCCAGGATTCGGACCAAACATAAAAATATAAGAGTTTCTGCTCAATAAAATCTTCTTCATCTCACCAATATATGCCTCTAGTAAAAATTCTAATGATTCTTGTACAATGTTTCGAAATTAAATCATATATGTATTATTTATAGAACTTCCAAGAATTGAGTAGTGTAGTTGTCAATCATGTGTAGAATTGATGAATGTTACACGTGTGTAAAGTGATCAATTAAACCGGCCATGATGGTCATAAGCCCCGCAAATGCCCAAACTTCCATATTTTTATTCATCAATGTTGAGATTTCAAAAAATAAAATAATTAACAATATTATCATTATTTATTAAATCGGATACTGGAGTATTCACCATACGGATGAAATGTCAATTTTAAAGGTGTCCCAACTTGATATGAAATATGTATCATTCTCCATTTTTTATGAAAAAATACGGTCTGATCAACCCAGGGCAGCCTAGCCAAATGTCAAGTTGTAGCTCTGAGTTGTTAGTCTTCCATCTTCTTTCATAAAAAGAGAAGAATGATACAAGTTTCTTATCAAATCGGTACACTTTTAAATGATAAACTGATTGCGACTCTACAATACATTCTTATTATTTCACCAATAAACAATATACATATAATACATTAAAAGAAAACTTACTGTCTACTCCAAATCATTAACATTAATGTTAAAATTAAACTCATGCATAAAACCACTTTTGAATATATTAATGAAAACACCACTAGAGAACATTACAGATATTTTCATCATTGCGTGAAAATACGAGCTTTGTATTTCCACCTATTGATGAGAACATCTGTTGTTCTCAAAACTGTTAATTAATTAAAAAATGTTCTTATGCAAGTGTTTGATTTTAATACTTTTATGATCATAACAGTCCACAAAGTTAATCTACGCCAATAAATATGCTACCAAGAACAGTTCATTGAATTGAAAACAGCTATTTGAAATAGGCCGTAATTCAAAATCACACCAAATAATACGTGAAGTTTGGGACTCCATATGTTAAAGTTATCAGTTACGTAAAATCCAATTAATTTCAGCGCTAAAGGCTAGAACTGAAAAAAATATTTTATAACCATGTTAATTTTTACTTTGTCTACGGAAGCTCTTAATACTTACTGATTTAGTGCAATAGAACCATTCTCTAAAGTTTTTTGAACCAGGATACTACTCGTATATTTATGACTTTTTTGTATTCTATGTTTACCTTCATCTTCATTTTGTAATACAAAGCTTACATTACATTACATTTCTGTTTAAAGTATTAATAATTTGTATTTAAGATGCATACAAACCTCTATATTTTTTTACATCTCAACATAAATGAAGAAGAATATGGAAGTCAGTTGATTTCCGGGGCTTAAGACCGTCATAGGCTGGTTTATTTCTACTGAGTTCGAGTGAGTTCAACCAAAATGTTTCGAATTCGAACAATATTTTTAGAAGTTACAAGAATTTGAGTAGTGTGGTTGTCAATCATGGGTAGAATTGGTGAATGTTACACGTGTATAAAATGATCACTTTAACCAGCCTATGACGGTCGTTATTCCCGTAAATGCCCAGACTTCCATATTCTTCTTCACCTTTGTTGAGGTGTCAAAAAATAATATTAAATATAACTCCTTATTGAAGATAATCCAGATTTGTGAAAAAATATTTTTTCACACCCAAGTGTTGTGCCTTTATATTCTTTAATTTTATAATAATTTAAATTGAGTAAATATTTTTGTAACAACCTGTACGTAATAAGTGTATGCATATGAATATAGCTACGAGCATATATTAGCATTCCACGAACACCGGTTTGGCCGAGATTGTCCTTATTTGAAGGAAAATTCCGAAGTTTCATCTTGGTTTTCCGAAGTTTCAGCTTCGTTTTGTCCCGGCTTGTAAGATTGTAACATAACGTATAAATTACAATAAAAATAGAAGAATATAAGGTTACTTTAAAAGTTTCGCGTCTTCTTTGAGAAATAAAGTTGATTAATTTATGGAAGGAATATTTGTTAGGAAGTCATTAATATTTAAAACTCAGTTTATTAAAAATACATTAGAAAGGCGTATGACGTATTTAAAAAAATAATAAAAAAGTTTTAAAAAATTATTTTTGAGTATGTGAAGCGAATGGATGATGGAATTAGAAGGATATTAGTGCGAGTACAAGAGAATATATTTGACAAATCGCTCACTCCTTTCAACAACGTCATATATAAAAAAAATCGTAATTTTTCAGTTGTGCATATTTTCGGAATGCCCAGAAAATGTACTTTATCCCAGCAAAAGCGGCATATTTTAAACTTAATATTTACCCGCTACAGGGAAAAAAGGGTTGTTTTTCCATTTTGAAGAAAAAATATTGTTTTATATTTTTTTTAAATAAACTAAATATTTTTAAAATTGAGAAAAATTATTCAAGTATAGATTGTACTTTATCCCAGCAAAAGCGGCATATTTTAAACTTAATATTTACCTGCTACACGGAGAAAAGTGTTGTTTTTCCATTTTGAAGAAAAGTTATTGTTTTATTATTTTTTTAAGTACACTAATTATTTTTCAAATAGAGAAAAAACATTCAGGTTTTACCTAAAAAGATCTGTTGAGTAAAAAGTTCAAAAACTGGCTTGATATTTATTTTAAAAACATTTTATTAAATTTTTAAACTTTAAAAACGATCTCCTGAAAAATCTTTTTTTTTTATTTATGTCATTGAAAGGAGTGAGCGAAATGTGAATAGGAGAAAAGAGAAAGACTAACACTTTACTTATGTTATTGATTGTTTCGTCATTCACGTATATGACATGATCAAATTAAAAAACAAAAATCAACACTTTATACAGTTAATTTTAATTTATACAGTTAAACATTTATATTTAAACCTGCAAATGGAAGCATTTGCAGCTTTCGAAACTAGTGATAAAATATAAAAATTAAGTGGTGAAAAGTAAGTGTTTTATTTTTAATATAATCAATTTAATTTTTATTAAAATAAATCATCATTATTGAAATATGATTATCACATTGTACTTTGTGATTTTGGAGATCGTCGAAGGCTGGTTTGAGTGATCACTTTACCCACGTGTAATATTCACCAATACTACCCATGACTAACAACCACACCACTCAAATTCTTGGAACTTCTACATAATATATTGTTAAAATTGAAAATATATTGCTTGAATTGACTAGAATTTCACTAGAGACATCTATAGTGAAATGAAAGAAGTTTTCTTGAAACATTCCAGAAATGTCCAGACTTCCATTTTCTTTTTCATCTATATTGAGATGTCAAAAATAATACAAAAACCATATGTTACATGAAAAAATTACTATATACGCCTGACAAGACCTTTAATTTTGTTTGGTTTATAGAATTTGTATTTAGTACACGTGGATCGGATGAAAGAAGCATAAATTTACTACTCTCCTTGTTCCTATATCGCTCACTCCTTTCAAGAACGTCATAAATAAAAAAAACTTGATTTTTCAGGAGAACGTTTTTAAATTTTAAAAATGTAATACAATGTATTAAAAATAAATATGAAGCCTCTTGTTGAACTTTTTACGGTGCAACATATCTTTTTAGGTAAAACCTAGAGGTTTTTTCTCTATTTGAAAAATATTAAGTATATTTAAAAAAATAATTAAACAAAACCTTTTCTTCAAAATGCAAAAACAACACTTTCTGCCCTGTGGCGAGTAAATATTTAGTTAAAAATATGTCGCTTTTGCTGAGATATGGTACATTTTTTGGGCATTCCGAATACATGCACAAATGAAAATTGTCGATTTTTGATTTATGACGTTCTTGAAAGGAGTGAGCGATACGTACTAGTATAGTAATATTTATCTCAAGTCTGAAATATTGGGTAGGTGACAGGAAAGGGCTTTATTTATGGCGAAGTGCTCAATATGCTTGGATCCTTTTTATTATTAACTGTTGGTGTAATGATTTACAGCGAGAATCAATCTATCCAGGAATTTCTACTATCAAACTAACGTGTTTTACGTTGAAGCTACCAACAAACATAAGTAATGAGATATTACAATTTTGTAATTTAGAATTTAAGTCAGATCTATGAGGGATCGAACCAAAATCAAAAGTTTTTGGTGCGAACCCAGTTTGCCACTCATTAATTCTAAGTCCAACAGAACTCAGTGATTTTTTGTGTTTTATAAACAAAAGTTTTTTTTTATAATTTAAATTCATTTTCTAGACATTTCTACTCTAACCACCTTAAAATTATTAACGCAGTTCTCTTCAAAAATGAGACTAAAAGGCTCTTGCGCTTGGAGAAGGACTTACACTTATTATTTATGTTTGTTAGTAATATAATTTATTTTTATTCATAATTATTTATTTTTGTATTCATTTTAAATCAAACACATATTTTTTAGTCTACTAAGTTGTATTTTATTAACAAAAACACATAAAAAAAGATTTGATAATGCCCTTACAAGGCGAAACAATTGTCACAATAATAATTTTTTATGTGTTTTTGTTAATAAAATACAACTAAGTTGACTCAAAAAATCTGCGTTTGATTTAAAATTAACACATAAATTAAAAATTAGTTCTACAAATTAAACGCCAAATCAGTAAATAATTATTTATTGTGTTTTTTTTTCTTTCTTAGATTAACACGTATATAATTCATTGAATTTATTTTTGCGATGAAATCAGATTTTTTTAAATAGCACTTGTATTAGACCACTAATTGATTTTTACGACTAGTTACGAAACCTACAAATCTTTTCATCGACCGGTGAAAAACTAACTAGCAAAAAATTATTCAGGTATTGGTAGAGATGGGTGAAATTAAAACTAAAGGAAGGAGCTGGACTTGATTTAATGGGAACAAATACAATAATGGCGAGGAATTTCGAAAATGCTTATTATCAATGTTTTATCAGTATTTAAACTTTTATGTTAATATTTCATGACTTGCCTTTTGTATATCGCTCACTCCTTTCAAGAACGTCATAAATCAAAAAACTTGATTTTTCAGGAGAACATTTTTAAAGCTTGAAAATATAATACAATGTATTGAAAATAAATATCATGTCACTTATTGAACTTTTTACTGTGCAACAGATCTTTTTAGGTAAAAATTGAAGGTTTTTTCTCCATTTGAAAAATATTTAGTATATTTAAAAAAATACTTAAACAATACCTTTTCTTCAAAATGCAAAAACAACACTTTTTGCCCTGTAGCGGGTAAAAATTATGTTAAAAATATGCCTCTTTTGCTGGGATATAGTGCATTTTCTGGGCATTCTAAAAACATGCACAACTGAAAATTGACGATTTTTGATTTATGACGTTCTTGAAAGGAGTGAGCGATATGACTGAGTGTAATAATTTATGGTTGTGAGTCAAATGAGTGAAAGATTTCATATGTCGCTCACTCCTTTCAACAACGTCATATATCAAAATACATTATTTTTCAGGAGATCGTTTTTAAAGTTTAAAAATTTAATGAAATGTATTAAAAATAAATATCAAACCACTTATTGAACTTTATACTGTGCAACAGATCTTTTTAGGTAAAACCTGAATGTTTTTTCTCAATTTAAAAAATATCTAGTATATTTAAAAAAAATAAACAATACATTCTCTTCAAAATGTAAAAACAACACTTTATGCCCTGTAGCGAGTAAATATTAAGTTGAAAATATGCCGCTTTTGTTGCAACAAAGTACATTTTCTGGGCATTCCAAAAACATGCACAACTGAGAATTGACGATTTTTGATAAATGACGTTCTTGAAAGGAGTGAGCGATATGAGCACCACAACCCCATAAATATCTCATCTTTGTTACCTTACTCAATTTACTAAGGTGACCTAGCCTCACCTATTTTCAACTTAACCAAACTTAAAATTACCACTTTATGTATGTACTAACTTTAAATAATTCAAATGACTCAAATCACATGTGATTACGCTTGATTAAAAATTTCTAAAAAATACACTCGTAAAATGCGTGTGCAAATACAAAGATATTTGCATTATAATGGATTCCTTAAAATTGCCTTTTTAACGAGCTGACTTAGACAGTAAATATACAATATTACACTAACAAATTATCCAAAACGTTTGTAATCCCTTAATAATTTACTTACCATCTGCCTCTAACCAAAATTAAAATGACCACTTTATCTTTGTGCTAACTTTAAATAATTCAAATGACTCAAATCACGTGTGATTACGCTTGGTTAAAAATTTCTAAAAAATACACTCGCAAAATGCTTGTGCAAATACAAAGAGATTCGCATTTTAATGGATTCCTTAAAAATTGGCTTTTTAACGAGCTGACTTAGACAGTAAATATACAATATTACACTAACAAATTATCCAAAACGTTTGTAATCCCTTAATAATTTATTTACCATCTGCCCTTTGCTCATTTATTAAATTAGCTAACTCGCGTTTAATTTTTAATTAAGGGATAATAGACAACACTGTAAGCATTTTCGTACCATTTATTTTTAAGGATTTTTATTAAATTTTTCAGTCTCTCGTGATTTTTTTTTCACTCGTAATCTAGAGCGAGGATTTCCCTCCAGGATGTATTTTGAATTATTTTACCCAACAGTTAGCATAAACCACTGGGTCCTTTTCGTATTTTTGTTATACTTTTCCAGACATATTTGGTGCGAGATATTCTTTTCCGTGCCAAAACGGCGACACTTTAACGAGGCTATATAAAAAGGTAAGAATTTATGCCCAATTAAACTTTTATCACCCCGACAGATGACTTTGGACCTGTGTTAGCCTTCGGTTAAACTGAGTCTAAATGATATTTTAACTATTTTAGCAAGCACATATTTCTACAACTACAACCATCACGCCGTTTCCCCGCAGGAGTAGGCAGAAAGGATAGAACGCCACACTATTCTGTCTTGACATATCGCTCACTCCATTCAAGAACGTCATAAATCAAAAATCGTTAATTTTCAGTTGTGCATGTTTTCCGAATGCCCAGAAAATGTACTACATCCCAGCAAAAGAGGCATATTTTTAACGTACTATTTACAGAAAATGCTGTTTTTGCATTTTAAAGAAAGGGTTTAATTATTTTTTTAAATATCCTAAATATTTTTCAAATGGAGAAAAAACCTTTAGGTTTTACCTAAAAAGATCTGTTGCATAGTTAAAAGTTCAAAAAATTGCTGATATTTATATTTAATACATTGTGTTATATTTTTAAACTTTAAAAACGTTCTCCTGAAAAATCAAGTTTTTTTTATTTATGACGTTCTTGAAAGGAGTGAGCTATGTGTAGCATTTATCATTCTACCAACTAGATCTAAAACACAATTTTTGAAACTTATTCACAAATATTACCCACGAGTAATGTGATCACTTAACCACCCTATGGTAGGTCATAAGCCCTATAAAATCCTTAACTTCGTTATTTTTCTTCAGTTATATTAAGATGTCAAACTGTAAAAATAATTCGACAATATAAAAAAAAGTGTAGATACTCAGATTTGTACTCACCCAAAATGTTGTAAAAATAAATAGTTCAATTAATTCCTGTTAACCCTGTCTTCGGACCCCGTACTACCCGAATCCGAACTCGTTTCTGTAATACGGAGAAAGGCTGGTTTTACAGTGCCGTTTTCTGACCCAAACGGTGGGATCACTCAAGGAAAATAACTTAATGAACAGGCAAATATAGACCCAAGCGAACGGTGAAGGGAAACAAAGTAACCTGTTTGTATTATATTAACGTCAGTCATTTTTCTTTCTGAGCTTCATAATATTATTAAACGATTAACTCCAAGAAAATAACGTAAAATAAACATTAATTTTCTAGAAGTAAATATTTTTTTATTGTAGAATATTTCTTCATACAAATAAGTAATTTTTTATTTATTGTTTCGGCATTAACTTTGTGGTAAGACATATTACAATGATTAAAGAAAACACTTCGTTTTTTACCACTTGAGTAAAAAACAAAGTGTTTTCTTTAATCAATGTAATTTTTTGTTTGCATTTGATTTATAAAAATTGTTATTCAATTAGCTTAACTTAAAACCATGAGGTTTGAAGTAAAGGTAAATAAATAACTATTTTCATACTCAGTAAATAACTACGTTTGTGTAAAAGCCTCTAAGGTTTATATGGCATACACATTTTATAAAATAAAATTAAAAGAGTAGAAACCTTATATGGAAATCAATTTTTTAAAATGACAGTTAAATTAAATATACACATATAAATATATATATATTTTTACATACATACAATCATGCCTGTATAAACCCACACACATACGCGCACACACACACACACAATATACAAACATAAATAGATATGTGTATGTATGAATATATATATATATATATATATATATATATATATATATATATATATATATATATATATATATATATATATATATATATACACACATATATATATATATATATATATATATATATATATATATATATATATATATATATATATATATATATATATATAATTTCGTATGAATATATTTATATATATATATAAATATATTCATACGAAATTAGTCCATTAGACAGGCTTCTAACGGCCGAGGGTTAATATACATTTATCTATTTAATACTTGTAATATTCTCTTTTCATGCTTAGCTAATTTTTTCAACAGCCTAAATTAAATACCATCCAGAACTGGCTTCTGCTCTTATCCTAATGAAATAAATATAAAGCATTAAGCGTCCATCATAATAATTACATTTTGTTATATGCCATAGTATCATGGGCCGGGTGGAGTCGACGGAAAGCATCTCGTTATTCAGCGTTTCCAAACCTTTTTTGGCTTGCGTACCTACTACTTGGTTGTACATTACGCTTAATTGTGGACGTCCTCACCAAAATGTTATATTTCCCATTTTGTACGAAAATCCTTTAAATGCAAATCTGTTCTGTTTACTGTATTCTATCAAAATCTTAATTAACGTTGCGACAAAACGTGAACGAGTAATTCTTTGTGGAACTAATATCAAATCGCAATAAAACCTTGCAATTTTACAAGCTAGAATTCCTGATCAATCTTAAAACTTAAAATTGTGGAATTGTGTAATTGGTTTTCTTTTTTATGAATGTAACTATTTTTTATTATAAACATTTACTAAATGTAAAGCTGTACAATTTCCGAATAAATAAAAATAAACATTTTAAAAATATATATATTTCTAATGGAAATGTAACAATTTGGCGAGGACCATCACATTTGTACCACTTCTTTAAAATTATTGTATTACGAGAAATTTGTTATCCTATTTGCATAATGAATTTTATTTGGTGACTATATTTCCCAAAATTCATTTATTCAAGTTAAAAAAAATATCGAAGGTTTTTTTCCTGATAAAATGAGACATTTGAACATTACATAAGTATCTCTTTTTTTTTAAAGGTGCTGAAGTTCATTTCTTATCGCAATTCAAAACCAAGATATTTCAAGAATTTTTTTCCACATTTTTTTTTTAAATTTACATATGTAGATTCAAATTATTTGCATTATATTTTTTATCCAAAAAGCACAAATATTAATAGAAAATAAATGTTTATGAAATTAATAAACTATAATTAATTTTAAACTAAATGTAAAAATTTAATTCAATTTAGTACACAGTCGACAATTAAATAAATTGTGAATTGCGTACTGATAAACTAACTTAAATTGAAAATTATAGGAATAATACAATAGTTTGAATAAAAATTTTATTGACAACATTTTGAGTGTATCATAGCCTATGCTTACTCGTGAGTGGATTTACTCTTTACGTTTAAAGTAACTTTAATTTCATGTAATTCATGAGTGAAAATTCTAGGCAAAAACACTCGCCAAATTTTTATGTCTGCCATTACTGATTATTTGTACGCGTACCACAGGTTGGGAACCGCTATCTTTATCGAATAAGTACTTAGCAAATTAATTTATCTAGCTAATAAAATGGGTCTCGTAAATCTAATTAGAATTTCGCATTTTATGTGTGTCCCATTCATTAGACTAATCCCAGCTTAACCTGCTTTTATGCTGTGAGATGATTTTTCCCGGACGTTTCTCTCAAAAGACGAAAAGACATACTAACGTAATTTCCCTCAGAACGCGTTTTATCGCTGAAATCGTTTTTTTTACTTAACACTTATAGTATGGGCACTTACGAGTATAGTATTATTTACAACATTTTGAGTTTGTCCAAACACTTGTTCACAAATCTGAATTATCTTCAATTAGGAGTTATTTTATATTCCTTGAATGTTTTATGCAGATACTTTGTGGCACATTTTATAAACCTTATAAAATAAAATAACTTTGTTTTAACCACTTTTATTGGTACACTTTATCCAACCAAGAACCTTGTCATCATCAGGGTCTATGTACTAAACTCAACATTGAAATTCGCATAGTTAAAAACAACATTTTAGAGTTTTATACATCTTTTTTTTTTAAATCATAATATTTAAATCATATTTTCATATAGTGTACGGAGTGCGTGGAAGTTTTTGGTAAGGGAAGGGTTATTAACTATGAGTATTTCAATGTTTTAGAACTAAGTACATAAATCCTGATGATAACAAGGTTCTTGTCGAAACCGGTTGGATTAAGTGTACCAATAAAAAGTGGTTAAAACAAAGTTGTTTATATTTAAAAGTTTATTTTTATATTGTTTTTTTTTTATATCTCAACATAGATGAAGAATATGGAAGTCTAGGCATTAACAAGGTTTACGACTGTCATAGGCTGGTTTGTAAACCAACTTTTGACGTTATGACTGTAATGTTAATTTCCGCCTTGCATTTTTTAATGAATTCCAGGAAAAATAAATCCTAAGTGGAGAAAACCTAGATTAATGAAGTATTTGGACACACTCAAAATATTCTGAATAATGTACAGTTTACCAAACTTATTATTATAGCAACATAACCCAGTACGATTTTTTTAAGACCCATGTTTGTAGAGTTCCAATTTAGCATATTGAAAAATTTTGGTAGTGAAAAAAAATGGTTTTCATCCCTTCGTGTGTAGGTAGGTCGTTCTACATTTTTAAGCTTAAATTATTCATGAAGGTGTCTTCGCTTTGAGAAGGGTTGTAGCCCCCTGATACCATGATAAACTTCAGTTTTGAGGTTCTTTTTTCAATTCCCTACTCCGAAACAATGGTTATTTTCTCTATTTTTTAATATCGAAAACTTTGTAATCATTTTATCGTTATATTATTAACGTAAACGCCTAAAACGAGGACCTTTACAATATTTTTTTATATTTAAAAAAAATATATGAAAATATAAAAAAAAACAATATTTCGAAACATATTACACACATAAGTCATATATATGATATTCCCGATGAGTAATGTACTTTTCTCACTTTGGGTCATGAGATCATGCTTAATAAGACTGAAACACAAATAAGAATATTACAAAAAAGAATAAAAATTCAACAAATCTAATACACGGCAAATATTGAACAATAAACAGGTATAATTAATAGGCATATAAATATACAAGATAAGATGCATGTTTTAAAGAATTAAATGAGAAAATACAACTGATAACCTGTCATAGTTTATGTTTGGATCAGGGTAAAGACCAAGGTAAAAGATTTGGCTCAAAGAATCGCGGAACAAAAGTGTAAAGGTCATGTGGTACGTATGTCTGTGGTACGTGGACGAAAAACGTGCTTGACTGGAGGCCTAGAAAAGATGGTCCTATGACATTAAAAAGTGCACTGGAAGAGAGTCTTATTATTATACAATATATTACATTGTAATATATTGTATTATTTCTCCAAATAATACAATATATTACAATGATCCACAAAGTTAGTACTTTAAATATTCAAAATAAAATGCATTTTTCCTTGTTTTTTTATATTCATCCTTGTTAAGATAAGTATTTTTAAAACCAATAATACATTTATAGAGAGAATTCCAATTATTTTATCATATTATTTTAAACAACATGTAATATATTATGTCTCCGTAGTGTAATGGTCAGCACGCTCGGCTACCGTTCTGGAGGTCCCGGGTTCTATTCTCAGGGGGGTCAAATAAATATAAGTGATTTTTTCACCCTAATATTTATTCTCTATTACCCTGGACTGGTACCTGAAGCGGAGGGCTGATCACCTTTCCTTCATGTGTGAACGATCAAGATAACACTGCGTTTGTATGATGCAGTGCCCTTTGCACCATTGGGGTGCGGATAAGGGTTTGAATGAATATTTTATGTAAAAATAGGCTACGACCGTTAATAAAGGGGAAAAAAAGATGCTGTGAATAAATTTGAATTGAGTGCAATTTTAAAATAATCAAACCCGATAGTTTATTCTCGGTACACAAAGTGCTTACCGATGTACAATGAAAACTGATTACCTTACTTAGCGCAACAAATTAATGTTTTTAATAAGTTTTAAGCACAAAACATTAATGAAATAAGGGTTGCTATATATATTAAAGTAAACGTAATTTTAGTTTAATGGATTGTAAACGTTTAAGCACCTATACCGTAAAAATAATGGGTCGTTTTAACACCAGTAGATGAGCGAAAGAAAAATCTTTATTTAATTATAGATTTAGTATTTTATTTTTAGATATCTATATTAATTTAAACATTAAATGTTCAAATCACACACTGATTTTAAGAGTCTATTAAATTGTATTTTATTGTTAAACACATAATAAAATAATACAAAAATAAAATTTGTGACAACTGTTTTGCTTTGTTTTGGCATTTTCTAACTGATGTCATGACAGTGACATCATTTGAAAATGCCATTAAAATTACTAAAAGCATCAGCGTTTGGTTTTAACATTTAATATATATAAAAATATAATTTTGGAGTTTCATTTCAATTTAATATTAAATTTTGAGGCCGTTTTTCTTTTAGATACCTATTTCTTTTCTCAATATTTTTAGTTTCACCCAATCCTTGTTCACAAATCGCGGGTTTGTCTCCGCTACGAAGATATTAATATTGATATATCAACATCGATGAAGAAGAATAACAATAGCTGCGTATCTACAGGGCTAATGACTTGTCGTAGGCTGGTTCAATCACTTTATGCATGTGTAACATTTGAAAAATTTCCCATGATTAACTACTCAAATTAAGGAATTTATATTTATGAACCATAAATATATATAGTCACCTTCTTACACGTGCCATTTCTTTAGCACCAAGTTGAGTTGAGAAAGTTATTTTAATTATAAAACGACTCTTAAATTTATTAAATCTTTTTCTTAAAATAAAATAAAACTTCAGAAAAATATTTTTACATATTTATATTTTTTTATATTTAATAAACAAAAGGACAATTTCAAGTCTTTTAATTACTCTCTCTAATAAATTTATATTTCAAATTCAGTTTTAAATAAAGTATTTTTTATTAGCTTATTTTTTTATTATTGAAATGAGCAGTACTCTCTTTAAGAGGAGTAACTCATTACTCAAAAATAATTCAAAATTTATTAATACATGTATCATTAAATATCTTAACAATGAATTCATAAATGAACAGAAATAAAAGTAGTTTTTATTATATTTTTTTTATTTTAAGGAATAACCTCTAAGCCTCTAGTTTTAGAAGCTGTCTGCCTACGTGTAGGCTAGTAAGGATAGGGAAGATAAATGTGAAAATTACATCACAAACACCCAGACCAATTGAAAATAAATCTTTCGTGAATTTATTTTGCAATTCGCGGGAATCAAACCGCGACGCCTGTTTACGACGAGCGTCTACCCAACTACGCCGTGGCGCCTGTCTTTTGAATTAATATAATATTAATTTTTTTTTTGGGAATTGTACGGCTTTACATTAAAAAAAAATAAAATAAAAAATAGTTACAGTAACAATAATAAACATTACATTACACAAACAAAAATTGTTACATTAATAATAATAAAGTTAATGAAACAATTCCACATTTTATGTTATAATTACTTTTAAAACATTTTTGATGCCAAGGTTTTTCTGAAGAAATGAAGTGATCAAATATTCGAAGATTTAAAACGGGAATAAAGTTTGTCATTTTCGCATTAAAATCAAGAGCGAGCGATTTATTCGGCTTTGATATTCGACTTTTTGATTAATCCCAGACTTTCCAATGTATTACTTTATAAATATAAACATATAGAAGCGAATGGTCTCGTATCGATTACCGCCACTGCCCCCCGAGCACATAGCCTTCCCGGCTGGTAAATAAGCCAACGCAATAAAACCGATGATATTCCATCCAATTACATTAAAGTTCGTTAAATAGCAATAAGCGGTGAACGAGAGAACCCAAATCACTTTGTATCGCAAGCTGTAATTTGAACGTGTGGTGGATTTTCAATTGTATTTAATTGAACTTTATTTGAATCGTTTGAGAGTGTTGATTAACATCATGTGATCCATGGACGTACATACCGCTCACTCCTTTCAAGAACGTCATGAATCAAAAATCGACAATTTTCAGTTGTGCATGTTTTCGGAATGCCCAGAAAATGTACTATATCCCAGCAAAAGAGGCATATTTTAAACTTAATATTTACCCGCTACAGGGCAAAAAGTGTTGTTAATTAAATGAAAAGGTATTTTTAATTAATTTTTTTTGAAAATGCTAAATATTTTTAAATGGAGATAAAACCTTCAGGTTTTACCTTAAAAGATCTGTTGCAAAGTAAAAAGTTCAATAAGTGGCTTGATATTTATTTTTAAAACATTGTATTATATTTTTAAACTTTAAAAACGTTCTCCTGAAAAATCAAGTTTTTTGATTTATGACGTTCTTGAAAGGAGTGAGCGATACGTGTAAATGGATTGATTTTGTCGATAAAATTCTCAAACATACAAGTGTTTTCTACATGGCTTTATTCTTTATTCGATTTTATCATTAGCTGGTTTTTGACGCACGAATTGATGGTCGTGTGACATTGGACACAGGAAAGCTCGCTCTTTTAAAAATAGGGTGTACTAGGGGTGTTAATTTTGTTAACCGTTAAATTGATTGATACCAAAAGTTGCCGTTTACAATCAAAATGAAATTAATTCTTGAAATATGTTTTCAGTAGAAAAAAGGCTTTTCTAAACATTTTTTAAAAAAAGGCAAATTTTTACAAAACTTTCTTCTAAATGATGGAAACTTTTGAATGCTTTATGTATTTATTGTCCATTACTTAGCTTATTTTTATTTACTGAACCATTTAATCTATTAAATTCTTTACTTAATAACTATCAACAATACATTCATATAAATTTTTTTATCATTATTTTACATACCCTTATAATGTTCATACGTTGCATCAAAATGCTTCTTACTTTATATATATATATATATATATATATATATATATATATATATATATATATATATATATATATATATATATATATATAAATATATATATATCTATATATATATATATCTATATATATATATATATATATATATATATATATATATATATATATATATATATATATATATATATATATATATATATATATATATATATATATATATATATTTATATATATAATTACTCGTTTATGTAAATTTTACTAGATTTTGGTTTAGTTCTCACATTTCTTATTGAAACTGCATTTATGTGGTGAAAAAAACGATTTTCTTTTATTTGACCGACACCGGGTTTTGTCATTACCAACATGGTGATGTCGGTAAAGACGAAACTCAGTCACGGGTCAAATAAAATTAAAACGAAAAAAAAACTATTTGGATGTTATTTTTATGTAAATGTTGTTTTTTTTTATTATGTATTTCTCTATTTTAGATTACTTCTTTGTTGCTGCAGTTTTCACGATTTTAATTATTACAAGTCTCAATCGCACAACCCTTTTCAGCAATTAGTGTACAAACAGTGGGTGTCCACGGCTTGAACAAAAGATAATTATTTAAAACACGACAAACCTTCGTTGAAAAACCACAAATGTTTTTAACAGCAATCACTTAGGAGTATAGCGCGCTTTAAACTAAAAGTTTGTATTTTACTGCCCTTTAAAATGTAGATGTACAAATCGCACTTACTGGCAACATTGTAGTCTGGGAATTGAAATGCTTTAAAAGTATGCGAAATTGAACTGTCGCATATAAATGTGTAATGTGTAGCTTCCGAGATTTTATTATAAATACGTAAAGTGTTTCTCTTTAGCGTTCTGACTATTTTACTGCTGGGCATATTTTGTAACGTGCGCTTGTATCATTTATTTTTAATTTAAATTTCACTGGTAAATACCACTTTTTATGAAATAGTGGTAATAACTAAGTAAAACTTAAAATTAATCGGAAATATATTCCCCAAAGTTCCTGCTGAATCAATTACTGAAATTGATTTTTATAAGGTACGTAACGACTGGTTTAGTTTATTAGTATAAATAAGACATATTACTGTTTTAAGATATTTTATATTCCAAATTACCAATGCCCGAATAAATGAATTATAAATAAATAAAATATTTTCAATTACAAATGTACTTGTGCATTATTTATTCCTTTGGTATAAATTTTATGGAATAATAGGATAATTTAAATATAAAAGTAAAACAGTTAAACGAAAATAAAAATAAAAATGTATATTATTCTCAATATTATTAATATTTAAAGCATTTACTTTGTGGTTAGTAATTTTTATTTTTTATTTTTCAAAAATGTTAATAAAATTAGTATATAACCACTCACCGAGATTTTTACGTCTATTAGTAGTATTGTTTGCATACTGTGTTAGTGATTGTCCTGACGAAGAGACGGGTACGTCTTGAAACCGGTAGACGTAAAAATCTCGGTGAGTGGTTATATTCTAATTTTATTAACATTTTTGAAAAAAAATTAAAAAATAAGAATGTATGTTCACCTGTTGATGAGAACATCTGTAGTTCTCAAAACTAGTCGTGTTTAAATTTATAAACTTAAAAGTGGTTAAACAGTCCGATTGATAAATATATTCTTAATTTGACGTGACGTTTAATTTTCTGCTTTTGACCTTTGTTTTATGTATTTCAAGACATCAAAGTAAAATAAAAATTTATAAAATTAATTCGTCTTCATTGGTATTGAAAAATATTTTATTTATAATTTTTTATGCTGCGAGAAATAAAATAAGCCTATTAATATAAACCATAACTGAAAAACTCATAACGCAACTTTATATTTTGGACCATAAAAATGCTTTCGTTGTATTTATTACAGGTGGTAATAAATATTACGAAAGCATTTTTATCCCCCAGTTTCAGTCCGGTTCGTTAAATTCGAATTAGTAAAAGCTTCAAGTATTGAAGCTTCGATGCGAGATAAAAAGATGGGTGGGTATTTTGAAAACAGTTTAAGCTGATGTTCGCAACTTAAAAGTTATTTAAATGTCAATAAAAAAGCTATAATAATTCATCAAAGTATTGCTGAATTGTAGTTTTATGGTGGTGTTATTTTAGTCTGAATTCATATTTTGAAAACATTGATATTAAATTCACTTCTGTGCATATAAAAATAACTCCTCAGTTATTTTTACACTTAAAGACTTAAACACACTTAAAATTTTGTGAATAAAATAACTGGTTACATATAATTTGCTTCATTAAAAATATAAAGAAATCAGGCGTCCATCAGTATGTGAAATAATTCGGGTATCCAAAAAACCGATTCGTGTGGTTTTCAATTATGGATATAATGGTGAATGTTACTCGTGTACAAAGTTATCACTTAAACCAGCTTTTGATGGGTCGTAATCACTGTAAATATCCAGACTATCATTTTGTTCTTCGTCTTTGTTGAGACGTTAAATAAAATACTGATACTGATAAAATGATTTTCATTGAAAAAAATATTAAAAAACACATATTTATTCCTTATGATATATGAAAGCAGCGTAGAGACTGTTAAAAAGCTCATTTAATTCGTTGGACTGGACTGTTGCACATTTTGCAAACGATATCCTCTTAAAATGCTTTCATGAGCTTTGAAAGGATATTGCTTTCATTGTTTCGAATCCTTTTCCCCGCTACAGACGTCAGAATATGACTTAATTCCGAATATTTTAAATGCACGTTTTGTTTTGTTTTAAAAGCGTAATCGTATGATACAAATACGCGTTCCGACGCTCTTAAGGATTTTATGTGAAAAATACATAGATATCAATGTGTGTGTGTGTGTGTGTGTGTGTGTGTTTTTTTGTAAACAACGTTTCTATTTTATCACATAATTATTAATCATGATTATATTTTTTTTTTTGTTTTAAATTTCTGATGTTTGTAAAGTGACGTTTATTTGTTCTTGTTTTATTATTTTTTCATCAAAAATAAAGATAATATGGTCGTTTATGTAAACATTGGCCCTTAACCTAACAATTCTTTATTTATTCAACTTAGTCTAAATATAATGATTAAAGAAAACACTTCGTTTTTTACCACTTGAGTTTTATTATAGACTACATGTTTCAGAAGTTAAACTTCCATCATTCAGGTCTGTATAATAACTTTAATCATTGTAACATGTCTTACCACAAAGTTAATGCCGAAACAATAAATAAAATAGTCTAAATATAATATGAAAGATCTTTCGTTCCTCTTTATATAAAAGAATATGGAAGTCTGAGCATTCCATGACTTACGACCTAACATTTAGCTGGCTCAACTGATCATTTTAAACATTTGTGTAACGTCCATCACTTTGCCTATTATTGAACATCCATATTGTATCAATTCCTGAAACCTGTATATATGCAATGGTCTCAGAACCTTCCACATGTGGGTACAAATTTCAATACGTTTGGAAGTATGCCTCATTGTAGACCCACCTGTTGAGTAGGTACTTGGTGAAGTATTTATCAAACTTACTCCATTTGAACATAGTACACTGTATGTAATTCATAATTAGATTTTTTAAACAAATCAATTGTTATTCTGTTTAAAACCAATTCGTTTTTTCTTTTTTAAACAATTGGCCAGGTGATTCAAATAAAAATAAAGCAAGTATAAGACGACTTTTGATTAACTTCATGTGAATACGACTAGTTTCGAGAACTACAAATGTTCTCCAAACTAGTCGTATTTACATTAACAAGTTAACGAACTAACCATCATGCCGCTTCCCCGCAGGAGTGGGCAGAGAGAATTTAACGCCACACCACTCTGTCATGCATCATGCATCGCCTCATACATACCCGATGATATTACGACTCCTGACCCGGCCGTTTTCAAGTATTTGACATATCTGATTGTGCCAAGTTTTCCTTGGTCTTCGTCTGCTTTTTTTTCCAACTACATTCGCCTCATAAATTTGTTTAACCGTTCTTTCCTCACTCATACGTTCCACATGTCCAAACCATCTCAACACACCTTTCTTTCCAAACATTTCATAAACAAACTCAAAAGTGGTATTGCAAGTACACAAGTGATTATATTATTTAAATTTCACTAACAATACTTTGATTATCTCCAAACACTTATTTACAAATCTGAATAACCTCCAATTATCTGCAATTGAGTTATTTTTTTACATCACAACATAGATGAAGAAGAATATATAAGTGTGGGCAAGTGAAAGTATCTTTCCTTAACAAAAGCTTTCCTCATCCCACCATAAATGTCTCTAGTGAAAACTCACTGTGTTTCGAGTTTGATCAATATATATATGTAGCAGTTTCAAGAATTTGAGTAGTGTGGATGTCAATCATGGGCAGAATTAGTAAACCACAGGCAGAATTAGTAAAAGACAGTCGTAAACCCTGTAAATGTTTAGACTTCCATAATCTTCTTCGTCTTTGTTGATTTGTCAAAAAATATATTTGTATTACACATAATGGTTATTAATTATATAAAAAATATTAACATTTGCTTTATATTTAACAATTAAACACTTGAATATATCAATTAATGAGTTATATTAATATAAACGTGTAATTTCGAAAACTTACAGATATTTTCATCTTCTGGTAAAACATCTTTAAGTTTTCGAAACTAATCGTTTAAATAAATAAACTCATTAAGTGGTATATTCAAGTGTTTAATTGTTAAAAAATAATCAACATGTCATTCCACAAAGTTAATGCCGAATCAATAAATAATAACATTTACTTTAACTAGTGTTTAAATAAAAGTTAACACAAGGATATAAATTACATTGTCAGTAAGCGAACTGAAGATAGTGTCATAATAAAATGGACTCGTAATATCCTTAAGTACAAAGGACACGTCATAGTTTTGTACTTTGTAAAGTGTAATAAAACACAGCTCAAATAACAGATACAGAAGAAAAATGAGTCTGGAAAGCTAAACCTTTTCTAAGCAGTCATGAACTGTATTTGTGAACTATCTAGTTTTTAAAAATATATCAATTGACGTGGAAAAAAGTTCAGCAAAGAGAAATATTTTTAAAAGATAGTCTTTAGTTAACCTTTCCCTTAGGGCGTTTGTGTACTACACGGAATTTCACATCCCGGCGATTCAGTTAGCGTTTTAAAAGTATTATTGGCTTGGATTGGCTTGTGTTTTTGTCCATCTTTCTACGGATCGGTGCTCTTGATCGGTGCGTGAACATGTTGCGCGTAAATTTGATCACGCCAAACTGTCGTAGTCGTTTTCATTTTTCAAAACCGGACTGCCGGACGGTCAAATTCCGGGTAGTAGACAATCGCTCTTTAGGTTTTAAAAACAAAAAAAATATTTAAAATCCCTAAAATGCACACCAAATCCAACCAAAATTCATTTTTAAATTGAGCCTGCGATATGTGCAATGTAATGCTTAATGAAATATACATCTATAATGTTTCTATTAATACGTTTAAGATAAATATTGTTGATATCTATTTGACTGGTTGATAAAGAAAATTTCTATTATTTGATAAAAACATGTAATGTAAGTTTATTTATGTAGTTATAATAATAAAATAATAATAAAACCCTTATCCGCACCCCAATGATGCATAGGGTAACTGCGTCATATAAACGCAGTGTTATCTTGATTGTTTACACATGAAGTAAAGGTGATCAGCCCTCCGCTTCAGGTACCAGTCCAGGGTAATAATATTGGATAAATATTACAGTGAAAAAATCACTTATATATATTTTACCCCCCTTGGGAATCGAACGCGGGACCTCCAGAACCGTAGCTGAGCATGCTGACCATTACACTACGGAGGCGGAAAAATGTAGTTATACTTTTATGTTTATTGGTAGTTTATCTTTATTTTTAGATTACTTAAGTTAAAACCTCTTATTCGAATGTTATTTTTTTAAATTTTATTACATTATGTTATTTTTGTAAACTATTCTGTTGGTTTTTCAAAATAAAATAAAAATAAAAAATTTCCGCGTGCAATGGTGTACACCATATGAAAATGTTAATATTCTTAAATAAAATAAAAAAATAATAATAATAAAAAAATATATATTCTTTAATATTTTTCTAAATTCTTAAATATTGACCATAGTTGAAGTAAAATGAAATAGGATTTTGTAAAGTTAGCTGTGGTAAGTATCTAAAAATGAGAAAAAATACATCGCAAGTAGCTACAATAGCTAGAAGCGCACTACTGGCGATTCTAAACACGCCACGACCTGCGCGTATACGCAAAGCGCGGCACGCTCGCACACAGTGAGAAACGTTTGCGTATTGGTGATTTTATCAGCGATTTTTTTACAAATTATTTATTTCCGTCACAGTGAATGAATAACGTCATATTTTAATAATTTTATGTAGTACTTAATTATATTACGGAGGAGTACAAAAATTGGGAGCCCGTATCTATTAGGTTTTATTTTGATATCCTCATTTTTGAGTCGAGTTGTAGTAAATATACATATATCACCGGGAGTGAAAGCTTTAAGTTAAATCTCTAAATCCCTTTGGCGACATTCTTTCCAAGGTTGCATTGACGATTTTCTCTGTTTTTCGCCAAGGTTTTTAAACTAATCACACCATAATCTTATCAATCAACTTGATTGAGGCTTCGAATAAAGTTTGTTTTTCTGTTTTAATCCCTTACTGCGGCATCTGCAGTTTAAGTGAAAACGGACTGAACTATCCGTTGTATAGGCTTTAAACGGCTTTGGGAAATTCAATTAATTACATTTATTGGTTTAGCGGAGACCTCGAAAAAGTTAATAAAACCCTCCGTAATACAAAATTACTCGAACAGTACACAGTTTCACCAATACATTCAATCGACAACCTGTGGCTTTTATTAACTCAAACGAGAAAAGTACAATGTATGTATATATATATATATATATATATATATATATATATATATATATATATATATATATATATATATATATATATATATATATATATATATATATATATATATATAAATATATATATATATATATATATATATATATATATATATAAATATATGTATATATATATATATATATATATATATATATATATATATATATATATATATATATATATATATATATATATATATAATTTGTTTCTGTAAGATTTCCTAAGCATGTCTCTGACTCTGTTTATTTTTTATTTAGTTAGCTACCTTATATTGTATGTAACACATAAGTCGCAAATCAACTCTCATTTGTAGAAAACTTCTATTGTGCTTTACTGATTTCGATATTCTTTATACTTCTTACCCTTTCCGCACCCAATGATGCGTAGGGCACTGCGTCGTATTGACGGAATGATATATTGATTGTCACGTTCATGAAGGTAAGGTGACCGATTTTGTGCTTTAGGTAGTAGGTCAGTCTAGGGTAATATTGAACAGATATGTTTGTTTTGACTATCTTCTCCGGGAAATTGAACCAGGCCCTCTAGCAATGAATCCCATCGCGCTTACCATTTCAATACGGAGGTGGAAAGTTAATACATTTCTCCTTAATAGTGATAAAATGAGTTTTGTTTAGGGTTTAAACATTGAAGCATTTATTCATGAGATACCGACTGAAATGTTGGAAAGTTTATGCCAAAATTGGACTATGCGGATGGACCATTTGAAGCGCAGCCGCGGTCAACATTTGAATGAAATAATCTTCAAACATTAAATTATATGGACCGTACTATCGATTCAAGATTTTATGCATTTTTATGAATTTCATGTGTTTTTTTTTTATTTCCGATGGTTCTTAACAAATCACCCATTACATCAATTACATATATTGTATATTAAAGGCATTGTTAACATTATGGCATGGTTATATAACACTCTCCTTATCATTCATCGTTCATTTTGTGTAATACCACTAAAAATTAAGTTGTATTACACAAAGTCAACGGTGAATAATAAGGAGAGTGTTACACCAATTACACCCTCAAAAATTAAGCTAAAAGGCAATTATCATTAACCACGAACTAACACTACGAATCCCCCAAAACCACTTAATTCAAATTCCATTACAGTCGATATCCTTGTAATGGTCAGGAGAATTCTTGCGTTTTCTTCTGATTTTCCGTTTAGGGACTAATTGGTCCAACGGCTAATTAGGACCAGTCTACTTATAGTCAAATTAGAGTGGTCGTCGCTCTGGGGTGAATAGAGATGGCTTTTTTTCCTACGCATTCATTTAAAGGCAATATTGTTGTGCGTTTTTTTTTAAATTAAGAGCAAAGATTTTTTTTAAATTTATTTATTTAGAATTTGTTTGAAAATTTCATTCCTTTTAAATCCTGATAGGTCCAATTCATAATTGATTTTTTAAAGGAATTATCATCAAAACAATGATAAATGTATCTCAAAGAAGAATGTGCAGTAAAACGATGAATGAAATATGTTCGAATGGTGATATAATGGATGAGTGCAAGGCTGAGATAAGCATTTTCTATAAAATTAAGAAATTTTTGTTGATATGTTTGGACAGGTGAAACAAAAGAGTAAGGAAAGAATAGTAAAATAAATGCATGAGGCAATTGTAGTTAATAATAAGAGCAGAAGAAGAACGATAAAAATTCGGTATGATCAAATATTTCAAATACTTAAAAGTCATCAATAAAAAAACTTAAAATTCATGAGTCGCACATTTTCAACACATATTTTTTTCCATCTCAACTTTAAGAATAATAAAATGAACATTCACCAGAATTATTAACTCGAGCTCTGAGTAGAATTTAACTTTTTTTTTTAAACATGACCATGTTTTTTTAATGAATGTATAAAACCGTACTTTACATTAATAGCACTTCTTACTTTTAAAGAACTTCGTACTGAGTGAGTATATTTCTCCAACTCTCAAAGTGTTCGAGTGCATTGTATGCACATTACATAAATGTTTCAAAAACTTTATCTTATACATGAAAAACAATTACTCAACCTTGAACGATTGCAGAAGTTTTTCGGTAGGAATTTCAAATGGTATCGTAAAAACGAACTTTTCGCAATATTTCATTTTTAGTACCTTTGTAGTTACTTGTGGTATTGAGTAGTACAGTCACCGGTCATACTATTGTAAATTATAATAATTGTTCGGGTTCAATTGATTTGGAGTGGTATTCTTCTCGGTATAAAATTTTCAATCTTTAAGCCATTGTCTGACCCTTTTTGTTAAATTTTCCATAAAACCATACCGTACCCTTACAATACTGGATTTTTCAAACGAAAACGGTCTAGTTATTTTTAATTGCAGTGACATTTATGAAAGCAGGAGACCAAATTAAACATTAATTGATTTGGCAGTCACTTTGTGGTACGAGTAAATCTATCCATTTTTTGTACAACTTTTACTTGATATTTATCACTATTAACCACTGCTTCGTAAAATTTGGCATTAACCAGTATATATATAAATACTTAAAAAAATTGTGACACATATTTTGATGCATTTAATGTCATTATTTAACACCGTATAGTGTTATGATGATCTTGAATACATCAAAACACGTGCCTAAATAGATTTTTTTTAATACAAAAAATATTTAAATATCATATCCATACGTAAATTGTAGTCCTGTGTTTTTTTTCCTAATATTATTATTTTTTACACATATTTTTTTATAAATTTTGGTCCAGTGATATTATTTTTCTTTCTCAAAATCATATTCAAATATATATCATAAACCATTATTTTTAATTATCGATTGTGAAGGGTTTGAAAGTAATCTACGTATCTTATTTAATATAAAATTACGAAATAATTCATTTATAAACATTTTTAAACCTCTTTCGTCGGGAATACTACATAGAATCTCATTTCACGTTATTACATTCAATAATTTTATTTTATATTTTTTTATTGTATGTAATATAATATTTTGCCACGTGAACCTCAGAAGACTGCACATTTCACCTCAAATTTTGGAATTAATAAACAAAACGTGATGAAATTATCTACCAAATGTGTTTTGACCGTCACAACTCGAAAATGACAAATAAATAAATGTGTTTTGTGTTGTTTTTGGTTTGTGTTTTTGAACCATCGAACCGGTGGATTTTAATTGGATGAAACATAACCTTTAGGTTATACAGGAGCCTTTACGATTGCTAATAATGGTTACTAAAATGTCCTCTTTTGTTCCTATAACTCAAACATTGGAATACTATTTACGCATTGAAAGAATTGTCTCGTTAGCAAAATTAGGACATTTTTCCTAAGGCAGTATCAAACTCGAGATTCTCAATATATTATACTTTACAACAACTTTTCTGATTAAAAAGAACATCTTTATATAAAATGTCTTAATCAAAATCATTATTAAATTAACATTGTTTTCATTCCTGAGAATTCTAATTGCTGCAGGCTTTTTGTTGACCAGGATCGAAATGGTGAAATGGAAAAGAAAAAAAAAAGAAAACACACATACTTGATACATTCAATTTCGTAATGGCTGTGATGAAATGAAAATGTTATATATCTATGAAAAATCAAAGCAATCGAGACATTGTTTTTGTTAGCAATTATCCGCGCTTCTACTTTTAGACCCTTGTCTACAACGGGGTCTAAAAGAAGAAGATGGTAAATGAAAAATACACCACAAACACCCAAACCACATGAAAGTAAATATTTCTTGAATTTAGTTTTGCAATTGGCGGGAAGCCAATTTCGCGGTCGAGCATCTACCCAACTACGCCATGGTGCCATTTAACATGCTATGTGAAAGCATCTGTCAAGAAACACGCTCTCTGCCATGAGCATTATTTATAATTACGTATGCTATTTGCTTTTGCTATTGTTATTGAGGTCATAAAAGCTATTTTATTTTATAAAAACACACGCTTATTCAAATTTAACAAAATTTTAAATTTTCAAATTAACCCTCGAGTATATTTAAGAGACTTTAGGTATTAAACAAAAGTACATTTGCACTCGTATTTACACACATACATTAAATATTAAACCCCAAGTTCAAAGTTTGTAAACGCACTAAGCTAAATTTAAAAAAGGCTAGATTTCGATGTTCCATCCCCGTGGGAAGGGGTTTTTGGTTGGTGCAAGAAAGATCAAAATTCAGAAAACCTCTCGTAATGAAACAACGATGCTTGTATTCAATTATGAAACCACGCATCGGAGAACAACAAGCTTTGTAATCCTACTAAAAGGTGTATGTTTTTCTGGAACACCTGGTACCATAAACTTTATAGTTTATTTTCTGGAGTTCAAGCCACTACATAGTCGCACTCTTCCATCCACTTTTATACTCTTACACAAATAAAACAATGGTGAAGATGATTGTGTAAATTACTCAAAAGGTTGTCTGTCTTGAATATTTAAGCTCGGGAAGTATGAACGCAGCATGTGCTATTTTGGTCGAAATTGAGATTTTGTACAAATGAGTAGTTTGATGGCAAAACGAACATAACCTTTTTTGTTTGTAGCGAATGGGCGATTTTATTTTAATCAACCAAAAAGAACTTGATGTATCAACAGGGATGAAAAATAATATGATTGTTTAGTATAAATAATATGAGTGGTTGTTTAAAATTAAAACTTTTAAAATTGCGTATCCAACTCAGTACTGGATTCTAAGTAGATTTATAGAAATCTTAGTAGATTCTAAGGATACTTCGACTCCGAATTTATTTTTACCTCAATATAGCGTCAGATCGAACTTTGGAATGGTTTTATTGATACAAAAACCTTCCTAAATGCGCATCCAACATATTTACAAAATCTCATGAACCATACCAACAAACATACATTCATTTATATATATATTGGGTTGATGCAAAAGTTTTGACCGTTTTTTACATATATTTTTTTTATTTTTTTTTTTCTTGTGTATTATTTATTTAATAAATTATATAATTTCCATCAGTTCTTATAACCTTCTCCTATCTTTCTATCAACTTATTAATACCAGTAGTATAAAATTCCGTGGATTTTGATGCGAAAAATGAAGTAAGGGATGTTTTTACCTGCTCTATTGAATAATTTTTTTCATCATTAAATTTTTTTTGCAGTGATCGGAATAAATAAAATTCAGAAAGAGCAAGATCTGGAGAATACAGTGGATGCTTGATAACATCCCAATTTAACTCATTTAGCTTGTGTTGGGTCATCATAGCCACATGTGGTCGCGCGTTGTCGTGATGAAACACTGCCCCTTTTCTGTTTACCAATTCTGGTCTATCCTTTTGAAGGGCCATGTTCAATTTGGATAAATGCTGACAATATTGTTCTGTTGTACTTGTCTTATCGTGTTCCAAGAGTTCAAATTACACAATACCCTTATTATTCCACCAAACACAAAGTATAACTTTTTTTTATGGATTTCGGCCTTCGAAGTTGTTAATGGGGCTTGTCCAGGTATAGTCCAATGTCTTTTTCTTGTCACGTTGTTGTACACGACCCATTTCTCATCTCTCGTCACCAAACGATGCAAAAAAGGTTCATGTTTTTGTCTCGCACTCAAAGCAACGCGCGTTAAAACACGATCCAATAAATTGGCAGCCGACAATTGATGAGGTATCCAAACGTCGTACCGCGAAACCATTTCCATACGCTTCAAATGTCTTAATGCGATTGTTTGGTTGACTCCCATCATTGACACAATCTCTCTGATGGTTAGACGTGGATTGGTGTCAATTATGACTTTTAATTCGTCTTCATCAGACTTCAATGGCCGCCCGGTACGTGGTTTATCAATGAGTGAAAAATCTCCAGATCGGAATTTTGCAAACCATCTTCGTACCTGTCGAACTTTGATGACATCTGCTCCGTACACTTCACAAATGTTTTTGGTTGCCACACTCGCGGTATTGTCTTTACGGAATTCATAAAGTAAACAATGACGTAAATGCACTTTATCGAACGACATTTTGAAAAAATACAAGGGGTTATTACTGTACTCTGGCCAAGCCAAAACTGAATAGAAAGTAGAGGGAAAGCATCCTTTATACAATGGAATCATAAAAAAAGAAGATACTATTCATAATTTATGAAAAAATTTTTTTTACCTGGGATCATAAAAAACGGTCATTACTTTTGCATCAACCCAATATATACATATATATATATATATATATATATATATATATATATATATATATATATATATATATATATATATATATATATATATATATATATATATATATATATATAGATATAAATAATGTAAAATGGTGCCAAGAATTAGCGTACGGATGAAGGTGCCATATATACCCATATGGCACCTTCATCCGTAAGCTAGTTCTTGGCACCATTTTACATACTTGAAGACACTTTGAAAATATTACACAGAGATGGGTTTCGTCCACTCAGCAAAAATATTTTTTAGTTAGTATTTCTCAACAAAGACAATGTTGAGATTATACTTTATTTTGAGATATGTATATAAAAAAATTAAAAGTTTTATGTGGGTGAAACCTAGATTTGTGAACAATGGAACACACTCGAAATATTGCGAAAGTTTTGTTTCTCATATCTCTAGATTTCTGGAGCTCTTCCAAAAAACCATTAACAAGGAGATAAACTAATCCAATGTTAAACAGACTCTTTATGTGGCCATTATTTTGAGTAGTACACAGCAACAAAACACGAATGTTTGGGGAATAATTAACATAACATCTTGAACTCTTATTTACTGGCTTTTATCTTATTCGATAAACCCTCGAAGAAATTCGAAGCTGGGCATTTTCATGCGAAGGAAGAGTTAGTTAAAAGAATATTTTAAACCCTTTAGAATTTTTTGGTTCTCGTTCAACGTTTTTTGTTTAAGAGTTAATTTGCCTTCTTTTTCTTCTGAACTCTTTTTGCATTTGTTCATTTACGCTTTATGTTAGCCTATTCTACAGTATGGGATTATTGATTGGGGTGTTACGAGTAATGCTTCATTAAACAGTGTTATTGCAGCCAAAAGATCATTAATGAAAATAATACTTGAAGTTCTTAGATGGATTCTTCAACTCTTTTTTGTTTATCTACCAGTAGTTCGTTTACGCTTTATTTTAGTTTATACTTCAGTGTGGGATTTTTGCTTGGAGTGGTACAAGTCATGCATTATTAAAGAGTGTTACTGTAGCCCAAAAATCAATACTGAAAATAATACTTAAAGTACTTAAATACTCTCCCACAGAGGTAATATTTAACAAATTACATCTTATAACAGTCAAACAACTATATGTGTCACCCACTTTAAAAATCCGCTAGATCCATGTAAGTCGATTTTACAAAAAATGCAAAATTCTCCCGGTAACATTTATGTTTGGAAGATTTGTCTATCTTTGGATAAAATATTATAAAATTGAGAAATTTCCCATTTTTTTTAGAAAATTATTAAGTATTTAAAAAAAACACGAGACACAAACCGATAATGACGTCATCTCAATTTTGACCTATCCCCGCTCTCTGATTGGCCGATATGGGTCAGAAGCCAAGTTCCACGAATATTTTTAGCAGAGTTTTAAAATATATAGATATTTTAAACATTAAAACCCACAATTGGCATTCCGATAGAGTACTTATGTTAACATCTTATAAAATAGGATCTTTCGGATTTTGAAAGTAGGCGTCACATTTGCTCTAAAAATCCTTACAAAATATTAAAGAAGTACTTTCACATAATACAAGAAAGCACCTGCCAGCAAAGCACACAAATTACAAGTAACACATTTTATGGAAACTTACATAGAATTTAAGGATACAATTACATAAAACAATAACATATGTATATAAAATAATTTTTTGTATATAATTTAAGGTTAAATGTATTTTTATAATAAGTATTCGGACACAACCAAATGTCGCAAATTAAACAAGTTATGAAAGTTTTTTGTTCAAATTTCGTATTTTTTGCAATAAAGGACTATTCCTGTCACAGTTGTGATTTGTTTTCTATATAACCTAGTTTAATTTGAGTTTATGAGGAATACCTTGAGGGCACGTCTGTCCTCTCTTTCAGTCCATTGTTTCTTCCCCAATAGAACGTCTTCCCATAATGAAAAAATCTTTTTTCCGTTTCGAATGTCAATATTACAGACATGAAAATACAGGAAAGGGTCGTTTTTTCATCCGTCTGGGTGTTTTGCGGTTTTGATTTGGAATCTACCATTCGTATTCGAAGCAGGCTCATCGAAAGTAGTTTCAGTATTTTCCTGGCAAGAGCAAATAAGTTTTTGTATCCTGATACTCTTGAAAGACACTTCCTAGGTCAGGGATAGTGAACCTATGTCACGCGTGCTATAGGTGGCATGCAAGACAATTTTGCATGGCATGCAAATGAAAAGAAAAAAAAATAAGTGATTTTACATAAAATTGAAAAAAGTTTTTCAAACAGTTAAAAAAAATCAAAACATATTCAAATAGCCATGTGAATTTTCTTCGTTCGTCAATAGTTTCTCCAATAGTGATGGAAATGAAGGATATGATGACATACATGCATAAATAGATCGCATCGTTTTAATATATCCCGAAAATAATTTAATACGTCCTTTTTCCTATTCCTGTGAATCATTATTTTCTTCATTGAACTTTATAAAATCAGACATAAGAAGTAGACTTACATTTGAAATTATTACGGTTTGTATTCTATTAAAAGTTACCAGCTATGAACACCATATATAAAATGGCATCTTGCATCCAACTACAAAAATCTCACTTAAAATAAAGTATTTTTTTTGCCATTAATAAATACCTAATTATTTTTTATCGATGAATTAATACTAATTAACTATAACCTAACCATGAGTATTTCAATGTTTTACAATTAGTACATAAACTCTGATGATGACAAGGTTCTTGTCGAAACCGGTTGGATAAAGTGTACCAATAAAAAGTAGTTGCGAAAAACATTGAAGAAATTAACACTTTGTTTATATTAAAAATCTGAAATTACACAAATATTTATTGCATTTTTATTTCCATGGCATTTGGCACGCGACAAATTATTGTATTGCAATGAAATCATTTTTGGCAATCAGGCTCAAAAATGTTTGCCATCCCTGTCTTAGGAGATGAGGATCGTTTGACAAGGACTATTTCTTGCTAAAAGTTTAAATATTTGCACATCGTCAATCGACTCAAATCCAATTTCTAATATCCTACTTAAACGACTTCTCAATCCAATTTATGTACTATGTATTTATCTTTTAAACTTGTAACACTATATAAATGTATATATGTACATTTGAGGTCTTATTACTATGAATCAATATCTTCTAATCAACTAAAGTAGACTCGCGTTAGTTTGAGAGGTAGAAAAGCTGTTTACATTCACCGTAAATAAAAAAACTAAGCAAAAAAAAACTCCAGGGATTAGAATAATTAAATTTTCACGTTAACAAATACAAGTTGATAACTAACTAACCATCAGACTATTTTTTATAGGGGTAGGTTGAGAGAATAGAACGTCACACCAATCTGTCTTTGCAAACAATCATTTTTACTAACAACATTTTTAGTGTATCTCTCACAAAAAAAAGTATCTGCTCCAATGAAAGCTTTCCTCATTCCAGCATATATGACTGTTGTTAACTCGCACGAACTGTTTCTCGAGATTCATTAATATATCTAGAAAAAAAAATAGTGTGGTTGTCAATCATAGGTAGAATTGGTGAATGTTACACGTGTGTAAAGTGATCACTTTACCAACCCTGTGACGGTCGTAAGCCATGTAAATGCTCAGACTTCCATATTCTTCTATATCTATATTGAGATGTCATAAATATAACATTTTAAATTATGTATACTATACATCGATTTTTCTATTCCCTGCATCCACGATTCTTTCAATATCTTTTTCTACTTTTACATCCCTTAAGAACATCCATCGTAATAATCGTCGGATATGTATGAGGAGATGCATGAATGTAGAAGAAGCGAAGAACGTTTGCAAAAACAGAGTGGTGTGGCGTTCGATTCTCTCTGCCTACCCCTGTGGAGAAGCGGCGTGTTAGTTAGTTAGTTAGTTAGCACTTATTATTTTGTCGTACAGCGTTTTTCCACACATTCATCTTAGAATTGAATCAATTAAATTAATGTAGCCTGTAGATATAAACCAAAAAACTCCTCACCCCTGGTGTAGATTGTATCACTAGAAATTGATACAGTTAACCCCCCTATAACGTTGAAATAGGTACCGCGTTTATCGATGGGAAAGTTATAGGGATTAATGTTTTTAAATTATATTTTAATCTTAAATGAATCATTTCAGTATATTTCGCTGGTTAAAATAGAAACATACAATTTTTTTAATGTTTTTCACAGATACTTTGTGGCACATTTTATAAACTTTATAAAAGAAATATAAATAAATAAAACAGATTTGTTTTAACCACTTTTTTTTACACTTTTTCCAACCGGTTACGACAAGAACCTTGTCATCATCAGGGTTTATGTACTAATTCTAAAACATTAAATTACTCATAGTTAGATTATAGTTAATTACCCCTCCCTCTATCATAAGGATACCAAAAAAGTACTCCATACACCATATTTAATGATTGGAATCAAAGCTAGTTGGAAAAAGTGTTCCAATTAAAATTGGTTAAAACAAAATTGTTTTATTTTATAAAGAAACATACATTTTTTCGAATTAACCGCTTATAACATTTTCTGCGATAATGCGGTACCTATTTCAACGTTGAAGGGGGTTTCACTGTATTTCTTTTCCTACTTAAATATTTTAACAAATTTCCTACTTAAAGTTGAAAATTATTTTAAAAATGAGTAAGGTAATCCAATCAATCCAATTTTCGAACCAACGACTCCCATCCAAGAATTGTGAACGAATAAAGATGGAAAAAGCATAATGAAGATAATCAAATTTGCATTGGCAGAGTTCTCTCAAGTGTTAAGCTCTAACTAAGTATGTAACTTGCCAACTTGTACTTATTAGAGACTCATTATCATACTACGCCAATTACCATTTGGGAACAGTATAATGTTTACCAGAATATTCCTATTAGGTAAACAGTATCTTTATTAACTTTATAAAATTAAATAACTTAGTTTTCACCACTTTTTTTATTAAATCAATTTAACCTACCGGTTTCGACAAGAACCTTGTCATCATCAGGGTTTATTTTAATTCAAAAACATTTAAAATTCTCTCGCTAAAAACTTCCACTGAATTTTATCAAATTTACATTTAGTAAATGTAAATTTCAATTTTAATTTTAATTTACATTTAGGATTTTTACGGAGTGTGTGGAAGTTTTTGGTGATAGTATTTTAATGTTTTTCAATTAAAATAAACCCTGATGATAATAAGGTTCTTGTCGAAACCGGTAGGTTGAATTGTTTTAGTGAAAAAGTGGTTAAACTAAGTTATTCAATTTTATAAAGTTTATAAAATGTGCCACAAAGTATCTGCGGAAAACAATCAAGAAATGGTATCTATATTTATTGTTACTGCAGACAGTTGGTTGAATACCATTTAAAACATTTCGGTAATGTATCCAAAATTAAACAAGGGATTGAATTATACTATTTTTCTCAAACTAACCTAAGATGGCACGAGTGAACTCACACAGAAGCGTCTTAATACTTATAATATATATAGAAGTTTGAATTCCAAATAATTTAGTAATGTGGTTGTCAATCATGGGTAGCATGGTGAATGTTACACGTGTGCAAAGTGATTAGTTAACCAGCCTATCACAAGTCATAAGCCCTATAAATTCCCCCTCTCACATTTATAGGACTTATGACTTGTAATAGGCTTCTGTATTTCTATTCATCTACTTTGATATGTAAAAATTGAAATACAATGTGTTTAATTTTTATAGCTAAAACTATGAAAAATTATCGACAATGCAAAATGAAATTTATATCATTCGACCTCTGATTTGGAGTCAGACTTACTAACTGACCATCACATCGTTTTATGCCAAGGGTTGCGAAAATAGAAAAATGTTTTTAAAAAATTTCAGATATAAACGCGAAATTGAAATTTAAGAAAGAATTATTTTTAATTTAGACTTCACTTGGTAAATACCATTTTATCTTAAATCTTCTTTTTACATGTTTTAATGCATGCTGCATAGTTTTCAAACACCGTATACGAAGCTTGGTATAAATTTTAATGCTGTGTCCTAGGGGTAAAAGAATGATTAATTTTTTATTATGATATTATTTATAAGTGAAAACAAGGACAATAAGAAAATGGCATTGGTCATTTTCGTATCGTTATTTATGGGCTAATTATCATTTATATTTTTATAAATTACTATTATTTCAAATTTGGCTGTTTGTGACTTTTTTCTATAACAAATATAAATATTTTTTATGATTTCTACGTTGTTGCTGTGTATATATAATTGTAATCTTTTAAATGGCTGATGTTAACTCTATTTTCTACTATCCTTTAACGTCTAAAGAACACAATGCTAAAACATTTACTAAGCCCTACATTCGGTGATTAAAAGTGATGGGGAATGAATTGAAACACGTGTTACAAAATATTTTAAGAAATACTGGTTTTTACCATGAAATAGTGGTCATAAATTTCAATCTCGCTTTTATCTCGTTTTTACTTAAACCGGTTGGATTAGAAATAATAATAATTTGTGATAATTTATATAAAGCTATTTTCGTTAAATACTTTCTCAAAGACGCTTCGTTTACCTGCCTGTTTCGATTCCTAATTATAATATTATGTGGCTTTGTTAAAAAAAATTACATGGGGTTTATGATTACTAACTCCCAAACGATTAGGGGGATGAATAAAAAATATTATCCTGTGGGTAAATAATTTATTATATTTTCATTACATGGTAAAAGTGTTTTAACCTTATATCACGTAAAATAATAATATCCTACTTTGTTGTGTGTTGTGTTCAACATAAACACTTCTGTGAATAGTACGCAATTTTAAAATCGTAAACTGAGCTGGCGAAAATATGCAAAGGATAATATAAACAAACTCTACAATGTTACGACATCCTTCCGCATGGCTGAATTCTTTTGACACACCTACATATGGTATTTCATATATTGTGCATATCCACATAATACGTTCGCATAACATAGCATAACACATGGGATCGTATTCACAAAATTTAAGGGTTTTATGGATATTTTCTCAGGATCAACCGTGTACTCATATTCTTCTTCTTCCCTAACCCTTATCCACACCCAATGGTGCATAGGGCACTGCAACGTATTGACGTATCTTGATCGTGAATTGCATGAAGGCAAAGCCATCAATCAGTCCTTTGCATCAAGTATCAGCGCAGGGTGATATTAAATAATTTAAATAATTAAAAATCACACATTTATTTTGATATCCCTGGGAGTTGAACCCAAGGAATCTAGCGCTGTAGCTCAACCTGCTTACCAATACACTATGGAGGCAGACTCATATTATCTCTTACAAAC